>NC_134876.1:60999308-61036808 GCF_041734735.1 Babylonia areolata
GCAGACCACAGCAGCAACCAGAACGAGAAGGAAGAGAGAGCTCAGCCCAGCAGCGATCACCGTTATCCACTCGCTCTTCAGGTGCGAGTCCTGGCATCCATCTCCTGAGTAGTCGTACAGGTCGTCAGAAACACACCTGTGTAGGACATCGCACAGATATATACAACAGGTAGATAATAATAATTATTTAAAAAAAAGAAAAAAAGAAAGGAAATGTTCGACAGTAAAAGGACCCAGGAAAATCTTTTATGACTGTAGAATGGAGTGAAATTTTGTTCAATGTTCGGTTACACTTACTGGTGACTGTAGACATTTTGTTTGAATATTGATTTTCACATTTGAATGTTGTCGTTTAAAAGGTAGAAGAGGAGGGAGAGGGTGAGTAGTAAGTTGGGGGAGAGCCCGTTTTGAAAACATCCAAACAAACAAACTGTAATTTAGACTAGAAAAACCACAAAGCTACGAAAGTTCTTAAATGATAAATCCGCTTATGAAACGGATTATCTTGACCTCACGAAAAGTTTATTGACATTCTCTGCTGACAGGTTTTCACGATGGCTAGTGGTTATCAAGACTGAAGCCAGGATTTCTATTTGTACGGGCTAATATAATGGAATGGTGTATTAACCACGTGTAAATTACAGGTGGGTAAAACAGGAAGGAGGAACATTCGAGAGGGGGAAAGAAAAGGGCGTCCGTTTTGTCATTAAGTTTCAGTCGAATGTCATTCATGCACATTCGACGTGATTTGTTAAGTTCAGTTCAGTTCAGTTGCTCAAGGAGGCGTCACTGCGTTGGGACTAATCCATATACGCTACACCACATCTGTTAAGCAGATGCCTTACCAGCAGCGAGACCCAACGCGCTTAGTCAGGCCTTGAGGGAAAATAAAAACAAATGGAGAGAATCGGTGGTGATAAAAATAATGTATTATCAGATGTACCAGACTTCTTAATTAATCAAGTTGGGAATTATATTTTCAAGATGTTATGAATGACCATGATCCTTACTAAAACATGCATACTCTCTCTCTCCCTGTGTGTGTGTGTGTGTGTGTGTGTGTGTGTGTGTGTGTGTGTGTGTGTGTGTGTGTGTGTGTCCTTGTCTTCTTGTCTACTGCCTGTCTGTCTCTCTCCCACCCTCGCCCCCATCTCACCCCCCTCCTTTCTCCCTCTTTCTCATCACCTGCACTTGGCTTTAGAGCCCTGGTCGGCCTGAAGCACGTAGCACTGTCCATGATCGCCGCAGTCCAGGAACTCACACCTGTAGAAACAGGCGTTGTTCTGGCACAGGTAGTCTGGTCCGCACACCTCCCCTTCCGCCTTGCACACGTCGGACAGTTTCTCCGTGACTGGGCAAACAGTGCAACGTTAACATAAAGGCTAGGTAGCTTCGACTTCATCGTGAGACAGATATGTAGGTAGGTAGATAGACAGACAGACAGACAGATAGATAGATCGCTAGATAGATAGATAGATAGATAGATAGGTAGATAGATAGAGATAGATAGATAGATAGATAGATAGATAGAGAGAGAGAGAGAGAGAGAGAGAGAGAGAGAGAGAGAGAGAATTGGACTTTATTCATTAAGGCCAAAGCCCCATATGAAGGGGTATGAATATAGCAACATCCATTTTTGTTTTAGCAAGGAAGAAAATAGTATATGTAAGCCAGGATATAAACATGTAAACATAAGTGCAGAGAGAGAGAGAGAGAGAGAGAGAGAGAGAGAGAGAGAGAGAATTGGAATTGGAATTTATTCATTAAGGCCAAATCCCCATGTGAAGGGGTATGAACATAACATGACAACGTCTATTTAAGACAGGATATAAACATGTAAACATAAGTGCAGAGAGAGAGAGAGAGAGAGAGAGAGAGAGAGAGAGAGAGAGAGAGAGAGAGAGAGAGAGAGAGAGAATTGAAACTGGAATTGGAATTGGAATTCATTCATTAAGGCCAAAGCCCCATATGAATGGGTATGAATATAGCAACATCGATTTTTGTTTTAACGAGGAAGAAAATAGTATATGTAAGCCAGGATATAAACATGTAAACATAAGTGCAGAGAGAGAGAGAGAGAGAGAGAGAGAGAGAGAGAGAGAGAGAGAGAGAATTGGAATTGGAATTTATTCATTAAGGCCAAATCCCCATGTGAAGGGGTATGAACATAACATAACAACGTCTATGTAAACATAAGTGCAGAGAGAGAGAGAGAGAGAGAGAGAGAGAGAGAGAGAGAGAGAGAGAGAGAGAGAGAGAATTGAATCTGGAATTGGAATTGGAATTCATTCATTAAGGCCAAAGCCCCATATGAAGGGGTATGAATATAACAACATCTATTTTTGTTTTAGCAAGGAAGAAAATAGTATATGTAAGCCAGGATATAATCATGAAAACATAAGTGCAGAGAGAGAGAGAGAGAGAGAGAGAGAGAGAGAGACGTACGAACGCGCGTGCGCGCGCACACACACACACACAACACAACACAACACAACACAACACAACACAACACAACACACAAGTAACAGTGACAAAAAACCCGCACACGAAACACAACAAAAACACTTTTTGTTTCGGCCTCTCCCACTCACAGGCCGTCACGTCATAGGAATCCTCCTGCACGGAGAAGTTGCCCTGGCCCACGTTTGACAGCTCGGACATGGCAGAGGTCAGGTTGGTCTGGAACTCGGTCAGCTGACCTCCGCTGTCTTCAGCAGCCATCGCCACCACGGAGCTGCCTGAGAAGTTGGCCCCTAGCTCCATCGGAGCATCTCTGCAGGTGGACAAAACATGAATACATATACATGTGTATGCTTCTGTGTCAGGGACACGTGCACTCATGCATGCGCAAATTCACTCTTTCTTTATCACATAGAAACATACTTACATACATGCATACATGTATACATGCATACATACATGCATACATGTATGCAAACAAAAATACATGCATGCTTGCATACATACACAAATACTGACAGACACATAAACATATACATACAGACACACAAACACACACATGTGTATACAGACGCATACAAACACGTACACACACAGACATACACACGCGCGCACGCACACACAAACAAACAAACAAACAAACAAACAAACACACATACGGACACATGAACACCAGCACATGCACTAAGACAGCAACAGAGGCAAGCAGACAGACAGACAGACAGACAGACAGACAGACAGACAGACAGACTCATCAACTTACAGTGATCGCTTTCCTCTCGAAAGTGAAAGAGCCAGTCTGCAAAGAGAAAAACAACAACACAAAACAGTTATATGCCAAACACCATTCATCCACATTGTATTGTAGGCTATTGCCTTGCATTGTATTGTGATACTTTTTTTTTTGTTACAACATATTTCTCTGAAATTCAGCCTGATCTCTCCAGGGATAGCTAGTCGCTACAGTGACAGCACCACCCATAATTTCTGCCAGCAGGTGTATTTGTTTCTTCCTATCAAAGTGAATTTTTCTGCAGAAGTTTGCCAGGAACAACCTTTTTCTTTTTTACATCAGATATATTCGAAACGACAACAATAACAACAACGAAACCTTCCATAAAAAAAAAACAAAAACAAAAAAACAAACAAACACCAACAAAAACCAAACCAAACAACAACAAAAACAACAAAGCAAACAAAACACACAAAAACAAACCAATAAACGACAAGAAATGTTCTGTGAAAACGCAACCACACAGTGATTGCTTTATGGTTCGTTCCGCTACGAAGTGAAGCAAAACACACAGTGACAATCTGCTTTAAATTCACACCCTTGTGTAGTTTGCCAGTCGTCCTTTCCACTTGCGCATGGCACAGCATCACTCACTCACACATACACACACACACATACACACACACACACACACACACACACACAAACACACATACACGCATGCACACACACACACACACACACACACACACACACACACACACACACACACACAAACACACATACACGGATGCACACACACACACACACACACACACACACACACACACAAACACACGTACACACACACACACACATCACAACTGCACACACACACGCACTACACATGCGCACACACACACATACACACACTACTTTCTGGACAAAAAAAAAAAAAGAGCAAAAAAAAAAAAAAAAAAAAAAAATAAAACAACCCAGTTTCCGGTTCTCTTTAATACATTCTCTGTCATACGTCAGTTTCGTTCCTACCTGAGGTAAAGACCGATAAATCCCGCGAGAGCTTTGAAAGGAGCCTCAAACTGCAAAAAAGAAAGAAAGAAAGAAAAAAAACACACACAAAAAAACCCGACAGAGATAAATATAGTGCTTAAAATACGTAGCGCTTTCAATTCAAAACGTGTTCATGAGACAGAATACACAAAAAACCTATTTAGTACTCCGCCTCCTTCCCCCTCAACCTACTCCTTCCTTTTCCTCCCCTTACTCGTCCTCCATCTTCTTTTTCTATGAGAATCGACAGCTTTCTATAAAGTGTTGCACAGACACACACAGATACACAGCCATCCAGCCACATACACAGACAGACAGACAGACAGAGACACACACACACACACACACACACACACACACAAGCAACATAGAATGCCTGACCATCACAGAATGAACTGCAACGCACAGGTGTACACACAAGAACTGCAGAATGATGTTGCATTTGTGCCAATGGATGAGTGTAGTGTGATGCAGAATGAACATGCGATGCTCTCGAAGGTTGGCATGTGAGGTCAATGTTTACAAAATACACCAGCATGCGTGCTCAAAGAACAGGCTACAGAGCGAAAATACACGTGTGCTAACAGTTACAAAACGGATTTGCACTTTTACTCATATGATCCATAGCCAACATAAATGTGTGCTTAATGAGGGTGACAGACTGAATTTATACGCGCGCTTTCCACAGCAACAGAATGAACTTACCAAGTCTTTCAGGCCAGATTCCCACTGAACAGTGAAGGTATTGGCATCTTCCACGTTCACCACGAAAGTGAATACAAACACAGCAGCCTCTGCATTGAACGAAAAAAACAGACGATGCATTAACTGAAGAAATACAAAAGAGCTCTCACAAACACCATTGCTCGCTCGCGCACACATATACACATAGTCTGTACATTCACACACGCGCACGCATACAAGTTTCAAGTTTTAATCATCCTTTCACTGTTGGAGTATGGAGGACTACTACAAAATGATGAGTTCATGTCAAGAACAAATATTTCCAAATACACAACAATGTCGCATAAAAGTTGAGAAAACACTAAATCTCTTTTACCCCCCAAAAGTATCAAGACAACATTTCCAAATTTGATGAACTTATGTGTAGAATGACCCCATTTCTATTTCCAACTTATGATTACTGCTTCGAAATTTGAAGAAGTTAATAACGTAATTATCAGGCATTTGGCTTATATATTTGAGCATACGAAACACAGTCCTACTCTGTTTCTATTCAAATTTGTCTGATATTACCCACCCACTTTGAAGAATAAATACCATTTCTATATAAATCAAATAATATCAAGTATATTTTCCAGAATACATTTATGTGTTTGATGACACTAAGCTAGTCCAAAATCGAACCAATTTCATTTTCACTAATACACTAATTGAACAGACTCCAGTTCCTCCATAAATCATTTGGATTACAGTATTCCTATTCAGTTTGAACAAGCGTTTCAAAATTTCAATTCTAATTTTTGAAGTATATCTACATTTTGTAGCCCCATATTTCTGCACCATACAACAAAATAGGAACAACCATAAACTGGTACAAAACAATGTGAACAAGTAAATCTTGATTTCTGGCTGACTGAAGTAATGAAAACACATCTTTTTAAGACTGTTTATAAATATATTTTTTAGCTTCATAAAAGTGCCGTTTCTACTAGACTCGATGCCAGGATATTTAAACGAATCGAAAACATCTAAACCTGCACCACCAAACTTGAAAACAGGCTTTTGCTTTTTTGTAGAATGAAACACAATCACTTTAGCTTTCTTTACATTAACCATTAGTTTCCATTTTAAACAACATTTGTGAAATACATTGAGGGACTATTGTAATCCTTCTTTCGCCTCAGAAAGTTGTGTTATCGGAATACAAGAGTACAAATAATCACGTGTACACAGACACAGACACAGACACACACGCAGACACACACACAGACACACACACACACAGAGACACAGACAGACAGACAGACAGACAGACACACACACACACACACACACACACACACACACACACACCACTCTAAGAGACGCGTTATTGAAGTGGATGATGACACTGGGCTGTAAGATCCCCCCAGCCATCTCATTTCAGTATATTTATAGTACATCGGCTGTGGGTAGGAGCGGGCCAGCGCCTGAATATACCACAATGATAGGCCACCTTTCCCTCTGACGAGGTTCAACCCCACTACCTGGTGGCATCACGACGGTTGGTCCTACTTAGAACCCATTGTTATTTTCCTCTGCCACTTTTTGCTCCGTTTCTGATTTCCATTTTCATCCTATTTTGGTACCTCCATACTTCTGTTACGAATATTCATAGGGATTGAAGAAAAATCCATTCTTCATTTTAGCTACTTTTGGCATGAATAATTTTCTTTCCTAATATCGTTTCGGCCACATTGCTAACATCACAATGCCTGAACTATATTTAATATCGAGAGAAATATGTAAGCAAAAAAAAAAAAAAAAAAAAAAAAAAAAAAAAAAAAGCATTCGGTAGACCCTCAAGGCCTACTCAACGTGTCGTGTGCATGCTTCCACAACCCCCTTCCTTTTCTCAAGCGGATGTGGTGTAGCGCATATGGACCAGTGCATATACGCTTCGACGCCTCTTTGCAACTAAGACTTCAAACAACAGACCTGTGTTTGGCTGCCTTGTTGGGTAGTTTGTTGTCTGTACTGGGGCAGTGGTGGTGGCGGTTGTCGTAGGCGTTTCCGTTGATGAAGCAAAAGTAGATGTTGTCGGTGGTTGTATGGATGACGTTGTTGGCGGTTGTGTGGAGGGCGTTGTTGGTGGTTGTGTGGATGACGTTGTTGGTGGTTGTGTGGATGACGTAGTGGGTGGCTGTGTGGATGACGTTGGCGGTTGAGTGGATGGCGTAGTGGGTGGTTGTGTGGTTGACGTTGCTGGCGGTTGTGTGGATGACGTAGTGGGTGGCTGTGTGGATGACGTTGTTGGCGCTTGAGTGGATGACGTAGTGATTGGTTGTGTGGATGATGCAGTGGGTGGTTGTGTGGATGATGCAGTGGGTGGTTGTGTGGATGATGCAGTGGGTGGTTGTGTGGATGATGCAGTGGGTGGTTGTGTGGATGATGTAGTGGGTGGTTGTGTGGATGATGCAGTGGGTGGTTGTGTGGATGATGTAGTGGGTGGTTGTGTGGATGATGCAGTGGGTGGTTGTGTGGATGATGTAGTGGGTGGTTGTGTGGATGACGTTGTTGGCGGTTGTGTGGATGACGTAGTGGGTGGCTGTGTGGATGACGTTGTTGGCGTGGTTGGTGGTTCTGTTGATGATGTGGTTGGTGGTTCTGTTGATGATGTGGTTGGTAGTTGTGTGGATGATGTGGTTGATGGTTCTGTGGAAGACGTGGTTGGTGGTTGTGTGGATGACGTAGTTGATGGTTCTGTGGAAGACGTGGTTGGTGGTTGCGTTGACGATGTGGTTGATGGTTGTGTGGATGGCGTGGTTGGTGGTTCTGTTGACGATGTGGTTGGTGGTTCTGTTGACGATGTGGTTGGTGGTTCTGTTGGCGATGTGGTTGGTGGTTCTGTTGACGATGTGGTTGATGGTTGTGTGGATGGCGTGGTTGGTGGTTCTGTTGATGATGTGGTTGGTGGTTCTGTTGACGATGTGGTTGGTGGTTCTGTTGATGATGAGGTTGGTGGTTCTGTTGATGATGTGGTTGGTGGTTCTGTTGACGATGTGGTTGATGGTTGTGTGGATGGCGTGGTTGGTGGTTCTGTTGACGATGTGGTTGATGGTTCTGTTGATGATGTGGTTGGTGGTTCTGTTGACGATGTGATTGATGGTTGTGTGGATGGCGTGGTTGGTGGTTCTGTTGACGATGTGGTTGATGGTTCTGTTGATGATGTGGTTGGTGGTTCTGTTGACGATGTGGTTGGTGGTTGTGTGGATGACGTTGTTGGTGGTTGTGTGGATGACGTTGATGGTTGTGTGGATGGCGTGGTTGGTGGTTCTGTTGATGATGTGGTTGGTGGTTCTGTGGAAGATGTGGTTGGTGGTTGTGTGGATGACGTGGATGTTGGTTGTGTGGATGACGTGGATGTTGGTTGTGTGGACGCCTTAGAGGGTGGTTGTGTGGATGACGTGGTTGGTGGTTGTGTGGATGACGTGGTTGATGGTTGTGTGGATGACGTGGTTGGTGGTTGTGTGGATGACGTGGTTGTTGGTTCTGTGGAAGACGTGGATGTTGGTTGTGTGGATGACGTGGTTGGTGGTTGTGTGGATGACGTGGTTGATGGTTCTGAGGAAGACGTGGATGTTGGTTGTGTGGATGACTTAGTGGGTGGTTGTGTGGATGACGTGGTTGGTGGTTCTGTTGATGATGTGGTTGATGGTTCTATGGATGACGTAAATGATGGTTCTGTGGAAGACGATGTTGGTGGTTGTGTGGATGACGTGGATGTTGGTTGTGTGGAAGCCTTAGTGGGTGGTTGTGTTGATGACGTAGTTGGTGGTTCTGTGGATGATGTGGTTGATGGTTCTGAGGAAGACATGTGTGTTGGTTGTGTGGATGACGTAGTGGATGGTTGTGCAGAAGACGATGTAGTTGGTAGTTGTACTGATGACGTCGTTGGTGGTTGTGTAGCTGACGTAGTGGTTGGTTGTGAGGGTGACGTGGGTGTTGCTTGTGTGGGTGACGTAGCTGGTTGCTGGGTAGATGACGTAGTTGATGGTTCTGTGGAATATGTGGTTGGTAGCGTCGATGACGAAAGTAGTGATGTGGACGTCACAGTGGCCGGTGTATATGTGACCTCAGTTGTAGTGATGACACTCGCAGCTTGCAGTGCTGTTCTCATTTCAGAGATGATCGGGTACTGTCCCTCGTTGCACGTGCGGTCACCAAAGTCGTCAAAGTCTAATGTCCAGAACATGGCTCCACCCAACCCTCTATCCACGATGTAGGCAGCCTGGAAAGAAAGGGAAAGGTCAAGACAGGAACTCACACGCAGCAGCGTTCTGGTATCAGTTTTCGTTTCTCAAGAACGCGTCATTCGAAGAAATCCATCCATATGCGTTACACCACATCTGCTAGGTAGATGCCTGACAAGCAGCATAACCCAACACGCTAGTCAGGCCATGAGTGAATGCATATGTATTTGTGTTTCTATAAGAGTGGGTTTCTTCTACATAATTTTACCAGAGGACAACACTTAACTTGCCATAGGTTCCTTCTCACTTCGCAAAGTGCATGTTACACCTCAGTTTATCATCTCATTCGAATGACTACATGGTCAATTTGATTTTTCCAGTCAAAGTTGGGAGAAAAGAAGGCGAGACCAGGATTCAAACCCAGATCCTAATAGATAGGATATTATCTATTCTGCAACCTGTGGGACTGCGGAGTTTTTCATTTTGTTAGAGTTATTTTCTTTGAGAAATAGTATGCATCATAAAAGTGGCAAAACCTACCACATTCACAAAGACGTACATTCGACGAACAGAAAGGAAAAGGTACTCACCTTGTGCTTCATACTCTGCAGATCATCATACGCCAGCCAGGTCATCAGTCCGTTCCTAAGGCCATACGCATAAGGTACTTTGGAGTCATTCATCCACACTCGAGTCCAGCCACCACTGTCCAGCAGCTGACAGACCTCATAATAGGCTAAAACGCCAGGAGTAGCTGAATAAGGTCCTGCATAGTCTGCGGCGTCCAGGAAGGTGTCACCTGGTTGGTGCTGAGAGGAGCTGGACATGAGAAAAGTCCTTCCATAGGAGGCCAGTCCCAGCACCAGCTTGTCCAGAGGGCAGCCCATCGTGTGCCAGTAATGTACTGAGGCGTTCTGTGAAAGGAAATGAAATGCATTCTACCAAGGAAATAGAAACCAAGCTATGTGACATTCAGTATCATTCAATCTCTATTGATATTTTGTCTGTTTCTTTGTAATTCTTATCTTCCTCCGCCACACTTACTGGTCTATTTAGCAGTGTGTAGACCAATGTTTATCATCTCTCTTGCTGTGCAAAACCACTTTTTGTTTCCCAAATCTAACCATCTGGTATCATCAGGGATACATTTAAACCTGAAACGGAAAGTATGAGAAATTTGATTATGACTGCTTGAGTCTCAAACTGTTCATTCAGGATTTCAGATATCACGTATCATCAAACTATGTTCTTTGTGAGTGCCTGTAAAATATTTTGCAGTTATTACTGAATACCTTAAATCTGCAGCATGGTCACGTCAGAGCTTCACTGTTCACTTGAGATCTCAACAGTAAGATAATCTTACCTGACGGAAATATGTCATGAGCTCACCTGACTCAACAAATTGGCTCCTTCAGTATTTCTGTCTTGGGCTGGTACATACAGGGGACTGTTGTGCCCTAGTACACTGCTCCATGGTCCGTAGTAGTCATAGCTCATGATGCTGACGTAATCCACATGACTGTTGAACACATACATACACGTTAATAAAAAAAAACAACAACAACAAACAACCGAATGTAAAGGAACACTAAAAGGATGCGTGTCCTGAAAATATTAGGAGTTCAGACAATAACTCGAAATTATCTTTGATAGTTTGGAACAGGCATTAACTTCGAAATCTTTTAAAACGAAAGGAGAAATGATTTTCAAATACACTGTCCACAGACAGAATGTAGTAGGTGTGTAATATATTCCTTTAAAAAAGCAACGTATACACGATATTGTGATTATGCTGACAACTTACTTGTGTATCAAGTGGACCTCATAGGAACTTTCAATCTGCGTCTTGTAGCCAGACACTGCCACTGTCAACAGCAACCTTTCCAGTCCTGTACGTGAACTCTCTGCTTCAAACGTGTTGTGAAGTGTCTGTTAAGAAAACAAATACGAAATAGTCTTGGTCAAAATATAGACTATTGAGAGTGCAGTGATTTTTATTTTGAACATGTGTTTTGTTTGTTTGGGCAATATCGCTTGAAAATGATGTATATGTCTTTCTATCACTGATGTTTACATGAAGATATACATGGGTTTTAACATATCTATAAAAAAAAAAAAAAAAAAATAGCGGTCTCTTTTAAGTAAGACACCTTAATTTTGTCAGGTGCTTTCTAAAGGTCAAACGCGAGACTAATTTGCTTACCTCCAGAAGTAATGTGAAGCGTGTCTTGTAGGCACTGGAAGGATACTCCCAATCCACATCCAGTCCATCAAATCCATGTTGCCTGAGGAAGGAGACAGCATTGTCAGCAAACTGTTGCCGTTGTGTACTGGTGGAGCTGATGGCCTCAAAGTCTGCAGTGCCAGCACTGTATCCTCCCACAGCCAGCAATACCTTCAGCTGGGGATCACTGGCTTTCAGACCAATGACGCGCTGATACATGTCTGAAAGGCATGTGTATACAACTTGTCAAGTCAGGGATGAGTAGGAATACTACACTGATGTAGTAGATGGTTGAAATAGGGGTAATGATACTGTCAATCTCAAGATTTTTGTTGTTGATGTGTCTGATTCATAATTCATCATTTAATCTATTTCGAAATTGATAATGATGGGATAAGAAGGTACTAGTCCGTATTGTGAACTTATATTACTATTTACTGTCAATGGGAAATGTTGATATTATGTTATTCTTTTCAGTGTAGATATACATGTACACAGTAGCAGAATTTTCGTTTTGTAATAATCGGTGATGTACATCAGATACAGTATTCATTTCCCACCTTTGTTTGCCTTCACAGTATCATTTGCAAACTTTTATCTTATATCTATGAATAGCGTCAGTACACAATGAACATCATTTGAACAGGCCAATGTTTGGAAATCAATCACAAAATCAATGATTTTAGTTGCATTGCCAAAATTAATCATAGAAATCCCTTGTAGTATGCAGTCTCTTGAATATGACAAAGTTTTCCGCTATATTTTACCAGTTTTATCTCTCGTTAGACAAACTAAGAACTTAATCAAATATTTCCAAGTTTGACAAACTAAGAACTTAATCAAGTATTTCCAATTTTGTTTTTCAGTATATCATCATGACTTCTTATTTACTTGTATACTTACTGAAATCAAGGAGTTAATATATTTTTCAGGCATTGTAATGTAGGTACACAGTATCAATTATATATGTAATAACAATAAATCCCCTTTGTGTTTGAGTCAGTAAAACCAAGAACAGAAAACAAAGCAAAATTCATATTACCTTCATCATTCCACTCAATGATATCTAACGCTGGCGTGGCACTGATGACTTCAGCGAAGGCAAACACAACATGTGTGCATAACCCCGGTTTGTAATCCTCAGGTTGATATTTCCCCACACCAGAACGGTACTGTGCCCAGTTGGTAAAGTAGCAGACAAGCCGTAGACCAGATTGCTCTGTCTTTGCTGTTGTGGACTGTGATGTCGGTGTTGTGACTGATACAGAGGATGAATAACTTGGCGGGGTCGTTGGAATTGTTGGGTTTGTTGTCATCGACGAAGAATACTCAGTGAACGTTGTCGATGCGGAAGTAAGTGTCGTTGTGGACGACTCAGTAGTTGATGTCTGTGATGGAGCTGACGTATTTGATGTAGTTATCTTGGTGGTTGATGTCGACACTGTAAATGAATCTGTGGATACTGAAGATGGGGAATCCGAAGATAATGCAGTTAACTGTTCGGTGGACGATGTTGTTGGCGTTTCCGTAGGTGATGTAGTTGGCGTCTCTGTAGGTGATGAAGTTGGTGTCTCTGTAGGTGATGTAGTTGGTGTCTCTGTACGTGATGAAGTTGGTGTCTCTGTAGGTGATGAAGTTTGTGTCTCTGTACGTGATGAAGTTGGTGTCTCTGTAGGTGATGAAGTTGGTGTCTCTGTAGGTGATATAGTTGGCGTCTCTGTAGGTGATGAAGTTGGTGTCTCTGTAGGTGATGTAGTTGGTGTCTCTGTAGATGACGTAATTGGCGTATCTGTAGGTGATGTAGTTGGCATCTCTGTAGGTGATGAAGTTGGTGTCTCTGTAGGTGATGTAGTTGGTGTCTCTGTAGATGACGTAATTGGCGTCTCTGTAGGTGATGTAGTTGGCGTCTCTGTAGGTGATGAAGTTGGTGTCTCTGTAGGTGATGTAGTTGGTGTCTCTGAAGATGATGTAAATGGCGTCTCTGTAGGTGATGTAGTTGGCATCTCTGTAGACGTAGTTGGCGTCTCTGTAGGTGATGTAGTTGGCATCTCTGTAGATGACGTAGTTGGCGTCTCTGTAGGTGATGTAGTTGGCATCTCTGTAGATGACGTAGTTGGCGTCTCTGTAGGTGATGAAGTTGGCATCTCTGTAGATGACGTAGTTGGCGTCTCTGTATTTGATGTAACTGGCGTCTCTGTAGGTGATGTAGCTGGCGCCTCTGTAGATGTATCAGGTTGCTCCGTAGATGATGCAGTTGCTGGGTTTGTGTATGAGGTACTTGATGGGTTTATGGAAGAGTTGGTTGGTAGTCCTATAGATACTGTAGATGTTTGTTGTGGTGTTGATGACGGAAGTTGTACTGTGGACGATGTAAACGTCATCTCAGTTGTAGTAATGACACTTGCAGCTTGTAGTGATGTCCTCATTTGAGATATGATTGGATACTGCCCCTGGTTGCATGTGTTGTCACCAAAGTCGTCAAAGTCTAACGTCCAGAACATGGCTCCACCCAACCCACTCTCCACGATGTAGGCAGCCTGGAAAAGAAGGAATAAATGAAGAATGCTACTTATTCATTTGCAATAGGGTTCTGGTAAGGACCTAGATATGTCAATTTCGATAAAGAGCTATTTTCATTCAGAAACAGTTTGGACCACTAATTTGACGAAAACTACCATATTCAGAAAGATGCATGGACGACCTACAAATTTGAAAAAAAGGACTCACCTTGTGCTTCATACTCTGTGGATCATCATACGCCAGCCAGGTCCACTGTCCGTTCCTCAGGCCATACGCATAAGGTACTTTGGAGTCGTCCATCCACACTCGAGTCCAGCCACCACTGTCCAGCAGCTGACAGACCTCATAATAGGCTAAAAAGCCAGGAGTAGCTGAGTAGGGTCCTGCAGAGCCTGCTGCTCCCAGGAAGGTGTCACCTGGTTGGTGCTGAGAGGAGCTGGACATGAGAAAAGTCCTTCCATAGGAGGCCAGTCCCAGCACCAGCTTGTCCAGAGGGCAGCCCATCGTGTGCCAGTAATACACTGAGGCGTTCTGTCAGGAGGACAAACAAAACATCCAGCTATGTAATATTAATCATTGTTCAATTAATATTGATAGTCTGTCATGTGCTATGTCTATTTCTTTTTAATTATCATTACGTTTATATATCTCCAACCCCTCACTTACTGGTCCACGCAGCAGTGTCCAGGCTAATGAATCTTTTCTTGCTGTATAAGATGAATATCTAACGATGCTGTAACAGAAGGGAATCTACGAAAGCAGGGATACATCTTAACCTCAAATGGAAAATGTGATAATTTCTATCAACAAAAAAGAAGAAAAAAAAGAAGAAAAAAGAGCAGTTTGCTTGAGTCTCAGAATTTTTATACAGAGGGAAATATGTCATGAGCTCACCTGACTCAACAAATTGGCTCCTGCAGTATTTCTGTCTTGGGTTGGTACATACAGGGGACTGTTGTGCCCTAGTACACTGCTCCATGGTCCGTAGTAGTCATAGCTCATGATGCTGACGTAATCCACATAACTGTTGAACACATTATGCTATCAATAAAAAACGAAAATAAAGCAAATAGTAAATAGTGAAGTACGTGTTTTCTGAAAATATCATTTGTTCAGTCAATAACGCGAAAAATGACTACAATAACGATGAATAAGGATTAGTTTCACAGTCAATTTGAAGAAAAGGGAACAACGATCTGACAATAACCTGTACAGATCAGTTTCAGTTTTAAGGAGGTGTCAGCACGTGAGGACTTATCCACATTCGTTAAAACCACATCCACTGTTTATAATAATGGTACACATATTAAGTAGTATATAGCATAGTGGTTTTATTCCTTTTAAAAAACATATTAAACCGATGGCACTTAAAAAAGAAACGTACATACGATAAAGTGATTATATTAATACTTACTTGTGTATCAAGTCGACCTCATAGGAAGTTTCAATCTGCGTCTTGTAGCCAGATACTGCCACTGTCAACAACAGCCTTTCCTGTCCTGTGCGTGAACTCTCTGCTTCAAACGTGTTGTGAAGTGTCTGTTAAAAACAAACAACCAAAATAGCATTGGCAAGAATATTGACTATTAAGATGACAGATAGCAGTAACTGGTTGTTAAATACGAAGTTTTTGCTTGGGTAAAATCGTTGGAAAATGGTGTGTTTGTCCTATCATTGCTGTATCATTTTGTACTTTAAACATAAATCCATACACACTTTCTAACATATCTGCAAAATTGTGAGTTAATTTTCAGGTTCTGAAGGTCAAACGTGAGGCTTGATTTTTAATATGACTGTTTTTAACCATACCTCCAGAAGTAATGTGAAGCGTGTCTTGTAGGCACTGGAAGGATATTCCCAATCCACATCCAGTCCATCAAATCCATGTTGCCTGAGGAAGGAGACAGCATTGTCAGCAAACTGTTGCCGTTGTGTACTGGTGGAGCTGATGGCCTCAAAGTCTGCAGTGCCAGCACTGTATCCTCCCACAGCCAGCAATACCTTCAGCTGGGGATCACTGGCTTTCAGACCAATGACGCGCTGATACATGTCTGAAATGCGTTTGCATAAAACTTGTCATGGTACAAAATTATAGTTTCTGTTTCAGTTTCATGGAGGCGTTAAAATGTGTGGACTCATCCATCTGTGCTATACTGCAGGGAGCAGATGCCTGATCTACGTACAAATTCCACGTGGTGGTTATGTTTTGAGCACTGTGACACTGGTGCTGTGATGTTTTTGAAAAAAAGGGATGTTAACATGACTAAACTCAGGTTTTGTTTGATGGTTTTACACTCCTCATGTTTTCCAGTTTGTAATCAATGACTAAGAAAGCGGAAATTACAAATACATACAGTACACTGATATTGGTTATAACCAAAAGGCATACACGAGAAACAACTATACTAAGTCATCTTTTCACTGACATATTGAGTGTTAAGTTTAGCAAGTGCAAGTCGATATTATATATGTTTTCCTTTACTTTATTTGTCTTCTAAGTATAATTTCCAGAACATTTTCTTACATCTTCGCAGTGCATCAATATAGCACGAGAATCTTTTGAACTGAAGTAATTAAAAAAGAACACAACAAAAAAACAAAATAAAAAAACTGTGGCTTTAATTGTTATTCTGAGAAGAAATACCTTGCAGTAGATAGAATCCACAGATATTTGTTTTTGAAAATCACACAGTTATTCTACTCTACAGCGAGCCTGACCATTTTAACATCTTCATCCAAGACACCAAGTGCATATCCAAATATATTCATTTCTTTCATTATTGTCATTCGTTGTGTGTTTGTACTGAAATCAAGAAATTACTTGAATATTTGTTTTGAGGAATCCTGCTATACGAATGAAGTAGCAATTGTAGATGGTATAATGAGATTTGTGCTTAAAACGTTAGTAAACATTAAAAACCAAACATACTACCTTCATCATTCCACTCAATTGTAGCTAAGTTGGGAGTGGCACTGATGATTTTAGCAAAGGCAAACACAACGTGTGTGCATAATTCTGGGTGATAATCCTCAGGTTGATATTTCCCCACATCAGCACGATACTGTGCCCAGTTGGTAAAGTAGCAGACAAGCCGCAGACCAGATTGTTCCGCTTTTGCAGAAGTGGATACAGCTGTTGGTGTAGTGGTCGGTACAGACGTTGAAGGGCTAGCTGGGACGGCTGAAATCATTGAAAGGTAATATCTTCACATTAAAACACACAAAGAGACAAACACACACACACGCACTCGTAGAGACAGACAGACAGACAGACAGACACACGCACATACACAAAGACACGCATACACACACATCCCTTTCATCCCATACATACACAGACACACACACACACATAAAGGCACCGGACACACACACACACAAACACACACACACGCACACACACACACACGCACGCACGCACGCGCGCGCGCGCGCGCACACACACACACACACACACACACACATACACGACCAAGACGAATACACTAAATCAGTTTGTTGAAATATTTCAGTCAATAAATAAACACAACATGATCTCCCGTAAAAAAAATGTTGACCTCACCAGTAGGTATTGGAGTGGGATGACTGTCTGTCTGCAATGCTTCTCCAGTCTGTGCTATCAGAGGGTAGTGTCCCTGGCCACAGACGTTGTTACCAAAGTCGTCAAAGTCCAAAGTCCAGAACATGGCTCCTCCCAGCCCTCTGTCCAAGATATACTGTGCCTGGAACACACAGCAGCAACACACGCTTAATCAAAATAATCCATCAACGACAGTTACAAAGTGTTTTAAGAACACAGATATGAAACATATTTTCATCCACAGAGTGTTATATCAGCAGTTTTTCATGTATTGTTTAAAAAAAAGAATCGGTTCATAGCTGGACAATATGTGCACAAGTGTTTCAGCACAATGGTCGCCCGGTAGATGGCATTGGAAAAGAACAATATAGATTTAGACATCAATCAGATTGCAGTTAATTGTATTACTGCAAAACAAAAAGAAGCCTGTCAGTAGTTGTGGTATACATAGTTAGTATTCTGTCTACTGCAACAAGTATCATTGACAGTGACACGACTCAGCATTTTCAAAATATGCGAGTACAGAAATACGTGCGTGGTTTACCTTATGCTTCATACTCTGTGGATCATCATACGCCAGCCAGGTCCACTGTCCGTTCCTAAGGCCATACGCATAAGGTACTTTGGAGTCGTCCATCCACACTCGAGTCCAGCCACCACTGTCCAGCAGCTGACAGACCTCATAATAGGCTAAAAAGCCAGGAGTAGCTGAGTAGGGTCCTGCAGAGCCTGCTGCTCCCAGGAAGGTGTCACCTGGTTGGTGCTGAGAGGAGCTGGACATGAGAAAAGTCCTTCCATAAGAGGCCAGTCCCAGCACCAGCTTGTCCAGAGGGCAGCCCATCGTGTGCCAGTAATGCACTGAGGCGTTCTGTGCAAGGATATAAAAGACCATTTTCATGTATGATCACGTTTTTGATTCAAATGTGGAAACACGTTTTAATTGTTTTGAATGCTTTTTCAATAAAACTAGTGTTTATAAATTTGTGTTATGTGTATGTAAATTTGAGGGTGAAATGCATTTTTTGATTTTTCTGCTGACACAAATAAAATCGCCACCCCCAACATAATGCTTTTACTTGTGCAGGCATGGATGATAACTGCAAGCCGAATATGTAAAATGTTCAAACAGCATCTGTCAAATGTCTTAAAAAGTTCTGTACAATTAGTCAGATCTTTGTTGTTAACATTCAGCGTTAAATGCACAGCAACATAAATCTGAGCTCTGTACATAACTCTAAAATGGAGTGATCTACCTGACTCAACAAATTGGCTCCTGCAGTATTTCTGTCTTGGGCTGGTACATACAGGGGACTGTTGTGCCCCAGCACACTGCTCCATGGTCCGTAATAGTCATAGCTCATGATGCTGATGTAATCCACGTAGCTATTCAAAAGAAAGAAATACATTAGTTTGCACTGAATTCATTACAGTTATCCACACCCAAGAATCCACTGGCTCAATTAGATGTCAATGCCAAAGCAGGTACAGTAGCACGTACGCTTATACATTCAAAATGCCTGCATTTTCAAGACTTACAGACTGTCCAGAACATTTGTGACTTGAAATTGTTTATAAATGATGCGGAACTGATTTTGAATGTTGGTGAACCGTGTATGCCGGCAATCTAATTTGTGTGACTGACTTTTTAAAATACATTTGCAAAATATTGAATTCTAAATTGTATATGAAAACATGTATACGTGAATAGGGAATATTCATTACTTTAATGACTTTAACAATAATTCCAAACTAAATAAATCCAAAATTTGAATGTTCAAATTGCGCACAAAGCAGAAAACAACGTCATAAAGGATATATGAATTATATCAATCCACCGAAAATGTCATAGGTTGGTAATCCTGACACCTTACAACTTACTTGTGTATCAAGTGGACCTCATAGGAACTTTCAATCTGCGTCTTGTAGCCAGATACTGCCACTGTCAACAACAACCTTTCCGGTCCTGTGCGTGAACTCTCTGCTTCAAACGTGTTTCGAAGTGTCTGTGAAGATAGGAATGCGTGAAAAGATGTGTATCAATGTCATTTTCATGTCTGAAGTAGAAATTTGTATACTAATATATATTTTAAAATGAGTTTATCACTGGACAAATCATTGCGGGTCAGAAATATGTGTATGATACTCCTTTTTCTCTCTGCTCCTGACATGTTCCTTTGAACAAAAAGGTAGCTGCTCTCAAATTTCAGCTGAAACACCTATAATCCTTGTAAACTTGCATCAGAAATGGATAAATTGAAAAGAGATGTATACAAAATACGTCGAGAGAGAGAGAGAGAGAGAGAGAGAGAGAGAGAGAGAGAGAGAGGGAGTATCAAGTTTCTATTTTGAACCATACCTCCAGAAATAAGGTGAAGCGTGTCTTGTAGGCACTGGAAGGATACTCCCAATCCACATCCAATCCATCAAATCCATGTTGCCTGAGGAAGGAGACAGCATTGTCAGCAAACTGTTGCCTTTGTGTACTGGTGGAGCTGATGGCCTCAAAGTCTGCAGTGCCAGCACTGTATCCTCCCACAGCCAGCAATACCTTCAGCTGGGGATCACTGGCCTTCAGACCGATGACGCGCTGATACATGTCTGAAAAGTGAAATATGTGCGAATAATTTAAGTGAGTCAAAGTAATTTGTGACATTTACACAAACACACACTGTCATGGTCGCATCTGAAAGACACAGGAAACGAATGATGAGTGTGTACAGGCCTCCTGTCAGTCGTTTCTATCAAGATAGGCAGCCTGTTGTGCAAATGACTGTGTTTGTAAAATGCTAAGAGTTTGATCTCTGACCAAAGATAGGTGCCATATACTACTACTACTACTACTCCTACTACCACTACTACTAACAATATCATCATCAACAACAACAATACTAAGAATAACTGTGCAAGACAGGAATAAAGGTTTGATACATTGATGTTAGGTGTAGAAGGGTTAGGATATTAAACTCAGTTCAGAACGATTCAGTGCAGGCTTTATGCCTTCGTCAAACAACAAGGTATGTGAGTATTAAAGACCAATGCACCATTCATCCGCGTTCAACCTACCTTCATCATTCCATTCCACGGTTGAAAGGGAAGCCATGGCACTGATGATTTTGGCAAAGGCATACACCACGTGGGTGCACAGTCCAGGCTGATAATCCTTAGGTTCATATTTCCCCACACCAGAACGATACTGTGCCCAGTTGGTATAGTAGCAGACAAGCCGTAGACCAGAGGGACTTGATGGGGTTGCTGATTCTGTTGGACTGTTTGTTGTTGATGTGGGAAAAACGGTGGATGTGGTTGGTATGCCAGTTGACATTGCTGTTGACACAACAGGTGTTGTCGAAGAATAAGCTGTAGTTGTTATCTTCATCTGAGTTGAAGTAACTGGTGAAACTGATGTGGTGGATGATGTTGGTGATGCTGAGGATGATGTAGTTGTTTGTGCTGTAGATGATGTAGTTGGCTGTTCTGTAGATAATGCAGTTGTTTGTTCTGTGGATGATGTAGTTGTCTGTTCTGTTGATGATGTAGTTGACTGTTCTGTGGATGGTGTTACTGGTTGTTCTGTAGATGATGTAGTTGTCTGTTCTGTGGATGCTGCAGTTGTCTGTTCTGTAGATGATGTAGTTCGCTGTTCTGTTGATGATGTAGTTGGCTGTTCTGTTGATGATGTAGTTGGCTGTTCTTTGGATGACGTAGTTGTCTGTTCTGTGGATGCTGCAGTTGTTTGTTCTGTGGATGATGTAGTTGACTGTTTTGTGGACGGTGTTGCTGGTTGTTCTGTAGATGCTGTAGTTGTCTGTTCTGTTGATGATGTAGTTGGCTGTTCTTTGGATGACGTAGTTGATTGTCCTGTGGAAAAGGTTATCGTCTTCTCTGTGGATAATGTAACTGGCTGTGCAGTAGATGATATAGTTGTTTCTTCTGTGGTGGGTGTAGCTGGCTGTTCCGTGGATGAGGTTGTCGTCTGTTCTGTGGATGAGGTTGTCATCTGTTCTGTGGATGAAATTGTTGTCTGTTCTGTGGATGATATAACTGGCTGTCCAGTAGATGATGTTGTCTGTTCTGTAGACGATGCAGTTGGCTGTTCTGTGGATGACGTTGTTGTTCGTTCTGTAGGGACTGTAGAGGTTGGTGGCAGTGCTGATGTTGTATCTGGTAGTGCAGACGTTGCATTGGGTGACTCAGTTGTAGTGATGACACTTGCAGCTTGCAGTGCTGTTCTCATTTCAGATATGATCGGGTACTGTCCCTCGTTGCACGCGTGGTTACCAAAGTCGTCAAAGTCTAAAGTCCAGAACATGGCTCCACCTAATCTGCTATCGACTATGTATTGAGCCTGAAAACAAAAACCAAAAGGGTCAAATCTCGAAAGTTACTGATTCATACGGAATAGATTTCTAGTCAGTACTAAGATTTATCAAAATATAAATAATCTCTGTGACCAATACTATACACACTGAACTGACTAAACCAATATCATTCATATTGACTAAACTCTCATCAGTAAGGAAGGTACTCGCCTTGTACTTCATACTTTGCTGATCATCATACGCCAGCCAGGTCAACAGTCCGTTCCTAAGGCCATACGCATAAGGTACTTTGGAGTCATTCATCCACACTCGAGTCCAGCCACCACTGTCCAGCAGCTGACAGACCTCATAATAGGCTAAAAAGCCAGGAGTAGCTGAGTAGGGTCCTGCAGAGCCTGCTGCTCCCAGGAAGGTGTCACCTGGTTGGTGCTGAGAGGAGCTGGACATGAGAAAAGTCCTTCCATAGGAGGCCAGTCCCAGCACCAGCTTGTCCAGAGGGCAGCCCATCGTGTGCCAGTAATGTACTGAGGCGTTCTGTCAGGAAGACAAGCAAAACACGCAGTTATGTGGTATTCTACAGCATGCGTTTATATGAACTGCTTTCTAAATATATTCTAAAGTGTGCTTAGACTACATATTTTGTATTTCTTTTGTAATTTTGATCACATCTATCTGTATCCCCACAAGTGTTAGTCCACTGAACAATAATAGGCCAGACTATTTTACTTCAATTTGTAGAATCAAAATGATCTTTTTACTATAACAGAAATGTCAAGAACATTTCTGATACATCTCACTTTGAAATGATGACCATGAAATTTGTATCATTTACGAACAATTATTCCATTGCTTGAGTCGTATTTAGTTTATACAATGGCCCATGCACTGCATGTCTTCAAACTGAATTCTCTTTCAATGCAGGTTGTTTGAATGTCTTAATTGTACAGCGCAAAACGAACAGAGCTACATTGCTCCACTTGAGGTCTCAGCAGTAAGACAACCATACCTGACTCAACAAATTGGATCCTGCGGTATTTCTGTCTTGGGTTGGTACATACAAGGGACTGTTGTGTCCTAGTACACTGCTCCATGGTCCGTAGTAGTCATAGCTCATGATGCTGACGTAATCCACGTAGCTGTTCAACACAAATGCATATCTTAAAAAACAAAACAAAAAAAAACAAACACAACCGACAACACACACAACTGACAAGTCACTGCAAGCACCAAAATAAATTGTGTCTGAATACATGAGCCGTTTGGTCATCAACTGAAAATACAACAGCTTAAGCACGGTAGAAATAGTTCATGAAAAGAAACAGTGGTTATGTTAAGACATGCACATATCGGCTGTGTAGTGTGAATTGTTATGCACTTCTTTGTAAGAAAAAAGTGAACATCATAACTAATAACATGTGCAAAAATATCAAACACATGATTTTGTATTGTAAGGCAACTTACTTGTGTATCAAGTGGACCTCATAGGAAGTTTCAATCTGCGTCTTGTAGCCAGATACTGCCACTGTCAACAACAGCCTTTCCAGTCCTGTGCGTGAACTCTCTGCTTCAAACGTGTTGCGAAGCGTCTGTTGAAATAACAAACAAAAACATTAGTTAGAATGTAGACGATATGAAAATGACAGAATGTAACTTTGCGAAATATAAGTTTCGAAATGCTGGGAAAATGTTACTCAAAGCGTAGATGGCATGTGAATTACGTAACATTTAGCAAATGCATGCGATTCAACTTAGACTTTGTTTATGTGCTTGAGTATTATGATTTCTAAAGAGGTGTGTCGTCTGTGTGTCTAGTTGCTGTGTGGAATTTAGAGGCGTTTTAAAGTGATATATGTATACGGATATTTTGGGATCTTAAAGGTCGTGACTCTTTAAGGACGTGTACGTGTCTGTAAGACGTTTCAAAACATCGTCGACTTTCTCTGGTTCATTTGATGATCAACAGTAAGACCATCTATCTGTTTTCGAACTTTGATATTTAAAACTTGAACAACGCTAAGATCCAACACACAGTATATAGTATCAAAACATTTCAATTATCAAACTTTACAATATCTGCCTTCAGTAGATAATTAGTAACTCGCTTCAGGTGGTACATGTAGATTTATCTATTGAGATTTTGAAATGTCATAAGTAATTAAAGTGTTGTCTTGTCATCAAATCAGTGCTTTAATGATGAATCATATTGTATTGTTAATTTTTCAGATCACAAATGAAACAGTTTCTATGAATGCTACATAGAAATATTGAAAATTCTGGATCATCACCTTAGAACTCTCTAAAACATGGTTTTGTACGGTTTATAGGAATACATACACATGTTTTAATTTATCTAGGAAAATATATCTTAATCTTAAAGAAGACAAAACCGCTTCAAGGAGGGACTTGAAAATCTGTTGGGCTCTCTCTCGATTTGTTAAAATATATTTGCTTTGAAACATACCTCCAGAAGTAATGTGAAGCGTGTCTTGTAGGCACTGGAAGGGTACTCCCAATCCACATCCAGTCCATCAAATCCGTGTTGCCTGAGGAAGGAGACAGCATTGTCAGCAAACTGTTGCCGTTGTGTACTGGTGGAGCTGATGGCCTCAAAGTCTGCAGTGCCAGCACTGTATCCTCCCACAGCCAGCAATACCTTCAGCTGGGGATCACTGGCTTTCAGACTGATGATGCGGTCATACATGTCTGAAACGCACGTGTGCGGAACATCAAAATGAGGAAGAATAGAAAGAGAATATTGAATCAATATTTTGTTTAAAAAACAACAACATGTGATGATGCGCAAGATTTTGAAATTTGGAATCTTTGAAATTGTTGACAAATTCTAAGACCCTGTCTTTGTTTTTACTCCATGTTTGCCTTCAAGATAGGTAAGAGAGACATGCAATTTTTTTTACGTGTATGACCGTTTTGTTTATTTACCCCAACGTGTAGGCAGACTTACTTTGTTTTCGGGAGCGTGCATGCTGGATCTGTTGTTGTCTAAACGTATTACAGGATCTTTAACGTGCTTATTTGATCTTCTGCGTGCGTCATACTAAGGGGTTTCAGGAACTCGCAGGTATGCAGATACGTGGACCTGGGATGTCAGACAAATCATCCAACCTTAACCTATCAGGTACGACGGGGACCGAAATAAGGAGACTCGAGCGAAAATCCAGCGCACTAAGCATTTGACCACCGCAACCATCTCTTAAGCAAAAACATCATGTACTAATTAATTAAATTTAGTTTTCTTTTTTTGTTTTCATCGATCAATGTTGTATTTAGTATTAATATCATAAAATCGTATAGATTATTTTGGCCGCGCGCAATGGCAAATGCATGTGAGCTTATAATATTATATTTGAAAGATTATAAAACATTACCTTCATCATTCCACTCAATGGTGGACAAGGAGTTCGTGGCACTGATGATTTTGGCAAAGGCATACACGACGTGGGTGCACAGTCCAGGGTGATAATCCTCAGGTTCATATTTCCCCACACCAGAACGATACTGTGCCCAGTTGGTAAAATAGCAGACAAGCCGTAGACCAGATTGTTCCGTCTTTGCTGTTGTGGAGACAGATGCTGTTGGTGTTGTGACTGGCACAGAAGACGCAGTGCTTGTTGTGACGGCTGAAACAATGTAAGTAAAACACAGAAAATGACTGTTTAAGAGGCTCACATGAAAATGCTTTCGGGGCATAGCTTCTCCCCACTGGAAATCAAGCGAATGCAGTACCATTCCGAAATAGATAAGAACACATCTGCAGTAATCATTATTTAACCCCTTGACTGCTGAACCTTGGTAAAATGATTTTAATGTGGCAAGAGACTGAAAGGCAGTGACTCCTTTTTGTGTTCATATCATAAAGTAATTGAAAAAATAATGCAATCCCAAAAGGAAGACGCCCAAGTATGCAATGTTGACAGAAACCCTGATCTGTAAACCCTGTCGACTATGTTTTGAGTGAGGTGAGAGCTCTTCATTGACTAGTGTACTAGTCAGCAGTAGTCAAACAGTTACGCTTTAGTACGATTCAATAACAAGGCTTTTTTTTCCCCTATATGTGTTCCATCACAGGTACAACGGAACAAAAACGAAATGGGGTGTTGCGAAGTGTGGTACATCTTTTAACTGGACACGTTTTAAAAGGTAGAACGTACTGACCTTGACCGTCGATCCATGACACTGACTTCACCAAGTTCATAACCAATCAATGTATCAAATTTGATGAAGACTAGATGCAAACCATCATACTTCCAAATTTTCCAATATTGTTATGCTATGATTCAAGACCTTTGTTATTTAAACTTGACTTTAATCAATGGTTTTGCTATCACAATAAGGGAAAAATATAGTGGGTTTAAGAGCGTAATTATAGTAATTTGTGACCATTATGATTTCATTTATGCTCTGGCAATAACAAGTCATATCACTGAGTTTGATGAACGTTGGGTTCAAATATGCAAAGGCTAGTATACCTCGTACATTATGTAATACGCCACCTCGTGACCTTGAGCTTGAGCTACAACGTTTCCAATCGGATGGATACGTTTTATCTACATGTACTGTCCTGCTTGGCTTGATTGTTCTATCAAAGAAGAAGATACCATGATCATCATCTGTCCTGTTGATAAAAATGTTAGACGCACCAGTGGGTGATGGACTGGGAGGACTGTCTGTCTGCAATACTTCTCCAATCTGTGCTATCAGAGGGTAGTGTCCCTGGCCACAGACGTCGTTACCAAAGTCGTCAAAGTCCAAAGTCCAGAACATGGCTCCTCCCAGCCCTCTGTCCAAGATATACTGTGCCTGGAACACACAGCAGCGACACAACCTTGAGTAATACGTGAGAAATCACTAAGATAATTTTATAGATAAAGTAACGACAACTGCAAAGCAGATTCAATGCCTACAAAGAATCTTGTCAGTAGTGAAGTATAATTAGAAAGTAATCACTGTTGACGTGACCAGAACTACTTCACCTCAAAGATTGTGTAAAAACTGACTTCAGAAAGGGTGTGTTAGAACTATTATGATATCAGAAAGTTCACAACCAAGTGCATTAGTGCAAATGTATTATCTCCTGTAGAATTACTTGCTGCTATTAGTGTTCTGTTCACATCAACATAGATTACTTGTAATGGCATGAATTTTGCCTGTTTTTGAAAGGGTGTATGTACAGATGTATGTGGGTGGTTTACCTTATGCTTCATACTTTGCAAATCATCATAAGCCAGCCAGCTCCACTGTCCGTTCCTAAGGCCATATGCATAAGGTACTTTGGAGTCGTCCATCCACACTCGAGTCCAGCCACCACTGTCCAGCAGCTGACAGACCTCATAATAGGCTAAAAAGCCAGGAGTAGCTGAGTAGGGTCCTGCAGAGCCTTCTGCTCTCAGGAAGGTGTCACCTGGTTGGTGCTGAGAGGAGCTGGACATGAGAAAAGTCCTTCCATAGGAGGCCAGTCCCAGCACCAGCTTGTCCAGAGGGCAGCCCATCGTGTGCCAGTAATACACCGAGGCGTTCTGTGCAAGGAAATTAAGACATTTTAAGAAGGATCATATACCCTTTTCTTTATTCATATGTTCGTATTTGTTTTGAATATTTTCCAACTAGAACTTGCATTGAATGAATATGCAATCTTTGAAAGTACAATGAAAATCACGCTGTTAGCTTTTACTAATGAAAGAATCAATGATAATTTTGAGGGATCAGACAGCATCTGTGAAATGTCGGTGATTAAAATCTGGGCTCTGATGTTTACTACATATTTGTAAAACCAGCAGTCCTACCTGACTCAACAGATTGGCTCCTGCAGTATTTCTGTCTTGGGCTGGCACATACAGGGGACTGTTGTGCCCCAGTACACTGCTCCATGGTCCGTAGTAGTCATAGCTCATGATGCTGATATAATCCACGTAACTGTACAAATTTTTTTTTTATTAATACTTAGCACGCCGAATCAACCCCATACGAGGAATAAGATCTAAACATATCTGTTACATATGTGATATTTCAACGCAAAATAGGAACAGCTATAGTAGCAGATACACACGTGTTTAGAATATATGTATTAGACGTAGAGACAAGGTTTGTACTAAGTATACGTTACTTGCAGTTGTTCGTAACTAATATGGAAACTGATTTTGAAATTTCGTGACATGTAGAAACCGGTACATCTGCCATGAAGGTACAGTTACATATTACAAATGCTGACAGTCTACATTATCTGAAACTTCTTGTAATACAATTATAGATTATTAATATATTCTAAACTCTAAGTGGAAAGCAAACATCAACGCACAAAAAAAGAAACAGAAACTACTCAAACATTCACTCAGAATTCTAAATAATCAAGCACGGGCGTGAAGCAGAATACACTATCAACAGTAAAATCGGATATATAATGACTGACAATGCAATACAAAGTTTCAAGTATAAGTCAACAAGACTGCCGACAACTCACTTGTGTATCAAGTGGACCTCGTAGGAAGTTTCAATCTGTATCTTGTAGCCAGACACTGCCACTGTCAACAACAACTTCTCCAGCCCTGTGTGTGAACTCTCTGCTTCAAACGTGATGTGCAGTGTCTGCGAAAATAAGACCAAAATTGTAATGCGTTCAAAGATGTGCATCAAATTGATTTTCAATGCTTAGATAATATTCTTATTTCTTTGTATTTTACGAAACATGAATTGATTACTAGTTCAAATATTATAGAAATATATATATATATATATATATATCAATCTCTTTTATCTCTACTCGGCACATTTCTTTACGAATCATTTTAGTTTTCATCACAAGCATGTTATTTCTGCAAAATGTGCATCAGACAGAGAGAGAGAGAGAGAGAGAGAGAGAGAGAGAGAGAGAGAGAGAGAGAGAGAGAGAGAGAGAGAGAGAGAGTGAGAGAATGCACCTCCAGAAATAAGGTGAAGCGTGTCTTGTAGGCACTGGAAGGATACTCCCAATCCACATCCAGTCCATCAAATCCATGTTGCCTGAGGAAGGAGACAGCATTGTCAGCAAACTGTTGCCGTTGTGTACTGGTGGAGCTGATGGCCTCAAAGTCTGCAGTGCCAGCACTGTATCCTCCCACAGCCAGCAATACCTTCAGCTGGGGATCACTGGCTTTCAGACCGATGATGCGGTCATACATGTCTGAAACGTTTCATTCATGAAATGATATTATGTCCTTAAAGACAGGAATAAACCTTAAACATACTGATGTTACATATGGAAGTGGTGGGATACATAGAGTTTAGAAAGCAAACTTTAATGTCTTCATCAAATAACAAGGCATCGAAGTGTTAATGACAAAAACACCATACATTCTCGTTCAACCTACCTTCATCATTCCACTCAAGAGTTGACAGGGAGGCCATAGCACTTGAGATTTTGGCAAAAGCATACACGACGTGGGTGCACAGTCCAGGCTGATAATCCTCAGGTTGATATTTCCCCACACCAGAACGATACTGTGCCCAGTTGGTATAGTAGCAGACAAGCCGTAGACCAGAGGGACTTGCTGGGGTTGCTGAGACTGTTGGGGTGTTTGCTGTCGAGCTGGAAAAAACAGTGGATGTTGTTGCAATAGACTGCGTTGAAGACGTTACTTTTGTTGTCTTCATTTGAGCTGATGTATGTGTTGCTGTGGTGGATGATGTTGACATAATAGACGATTCTGTTGATAATGAATTTGTAGATTCCTTAGATGACGTAGTTAGTCGTTCTGTAGAGGACGTAGTTGGTTGTCCCTTGAATGATGTAACTGGCTGTTCTGTAGCTGATGTAGTTGGATTTCCCATGGATGACGTAGCTGGTTGTTCTGTAGACGATGGAATTGGCTGTTCTGTATGTACTGTGGATGTAGGTGTTTGTGTTGATGTCGTAAGCGATAGTCCGGGCGTTGGAGTGGGCGATGTATACGTCAAAACAGTTGTAGTGATGACACTTGCAGCTTGCAGTGCTGTTCTCATTTCAGATATGATCGGGTACTGTCCATCGCTGCACGCGTGGTTGCCGAAGTCGTCGAAGTCTAAGGTCCAGAACATGGCTCCACCCAATCTGCTATCCACTATGTACTGAGCCTGAAAACAAAAACATCCAAAAATGTCGTCTCAAAAGAAACGGAGTCATACAGATGAGGTTTTGTAACCAGTATTAAGAGTTATTGCTGTGTACATCATTTCTGTGACAAATGATATGTAATTTTGAATGACCTAAACCAACTTTTTTCAGACAGATTGACCATATTCTCACAAATAAGAAAAAACAACAACCTCACCTTATGCTTCATACTCTGTGGATCATCATACGCCAGCCAGGTCCACTGTCCGTTCCTCAGGCCATACGCATAAGGTACTTTGGAGTCATTCATCCACACTCGAGTCCAGCCACCACTGTCCAGCAGCTGACAGACCTCATAATAGGCTAAAAAGCCAGGAGTAGCTGAGTAGGGTCCTGCAGAGCCTGCTGCTCCCAGGAAGGAGTCACCTGGTTGGTGCTGAGAGGAGCTGGACATGAGAAAAGTCCTTCCATAGGAGGCCAGTCCCAGCACTAGCTTGTCCAGAGGGCAGCCCATCGTGTGCCAGTAATACACTGAGGCGTTCTGTAAAAAGAGACACATCATTTATCTTCAGGAGCCTGTACATCTTGGAATCAGGGTTTTCAAGATCATTCTGATTCTTTAGTTTTGACACATTTTTGTACAAAAAATGCCTGTTAATCGCCTGGTGGTTTGGTTGTCTATGTGTCAGTGGAAGACTTTAACGTTGACATTTTCTCAGCTGTTACAAATAGCATGCGAATCAAAGGATGGTAGGTGTGAATACAATAGAGTGATTTTGTTTTTGTCAGAACGTCAATGCTTTGTAAATTTAGAAGTCAAGAAGTCAATGTCACATTATCTTGTCTTTTTGCCAGATTATCTGTTTTATGTTTTTGTATCTATTTCATGATTTCTTTATTTGGATAAAGTGTATATCACAAGTGAGTCATTGAATGTCTGAACTCCTTACCAGTCGCAAATTTGCTCACTACGTTTTATGCTCATGATAAGGTTTCCAAGAACTATGCTTTTTACAAATAAATCAGTTGACTGTTTTCACGTGCTTGGAAGCTCAAACGCTTACTATATTCGTCAACTACTAGATCATTAAGGATTCGGTGGTGAGGCTTCAGGAACGGAACAACCTTAGTTCCATAAGCGATCATACCTGACTCAACAAATTGGATCCTGCAGTATTTCTGTCTTGGGCTGGCACATACAGGGGACTGTTGTGCCCTAGTACGCCGCTCCATGGTCCGAAGTAGTCATAGCTCATGATGCTGACGTAATCCACGAACCTGTTGAAAACAAAGGTGAGGTTCAGGCAATGGGACATCCAACCCTCCTCGACCCCCTTCCCCTCCCTCCCCCACCCCCCTCACCCCCAATAAAAAATGAAAGAAAAAGGGACCAGCCACAGTATCAAAAGTAAAGCCGACTAAGACCCGCACATAACAAACGGTTTTTCAGGCTTTCTGGTATTGTATGAAGACATTAATTGTGTAGTAGATACTATACTTGCACTAGATAATTATTCATTGTAACTGATGGACTATGAATAGCAGTATAACAAAAAAAAACTTCTAACGTTTTGTTATTACGCTGATAACTTGATGTTTCTAGAATTCATCTCTAAATGTAAAATATATCAGTAAGTCAATGAAAGCAAAATATATTTGATACATGAAAATAATGCTCACATATGTTTCGAAAGACAAGCACAATTACAGTCATATACAGAAAAGAAATTTAGGCAGCAGATAGGTTCTGAAGTTGACGGGCTTATGAATAGTGGTCAGAGAAGGTGAAAACTTACTTGTGTATCAAGTGCACCTCGTAGGATGTTTCAATCTGCGTTTTGTAGCCAGACACTGCCACTGTCAACAACAACCTTTCCTGTCCTGTACGTGAACTCTCTGCTTCAAATGTGTCGTGAAGTGTCTGTTGGAAAAGACAAAAATCAAAATGCAGGTATACAAGGAAATCGTTATAGTTTTCCTGATAATATTTCAGTGTTTATATTCTTAATCTGTTTGCTGATTGACGTTGAAAGCTGATGGTGGTAGAATGACCATTAATAGTGAAATGATAACAGGTAAAAATACAAAAAGATATAGCGTGCTTCCAGTTAAAGAAACGGTTTAAAGACTATATTGTTCTAATTAAGTGAACCACTAATATCAGGTCTGAAATGTTGGGTTATTTCTTGTGTCGCCAAATCATTTCATCTGCTGGTGACAGTGATTTCATGAATATTACTTGTTAAACGTCCTGTTGGCAAAAACTTGATTTCTATTCTAAATTTGTTTTGGACGGTGAGTTGTCAAAATGAAATCACCGGTTTGGAACATACCTCCAGAAATAAGGTGAAGCGTGTCTTGTAGGCACTGGAAGGATACTCCCAATCCACATCCAGTCCATCAAATCCATGTTGCCTGAGGAAGGAGACAGCATTGTCAGCAAACTGTTGCCGTTGTGTACTGGTGGAGCTGATGGCCTCAAAGTCTGCAGTGCCAGCACTGTATCCTCCCACAGCCAGCAATACCTTCAACTGGGGATCACTGGCTTTCAGACCAATGACGCGCTGATACATGTCTGAAACGTAATGTCCGTGCATAAGAATGAGTCAGGTCCAGTAAATATTGCAGTCACCCTCTAAAATGGTACATATTGAAGATTGTATTGAAGCGTTAGTGCTTTCATAAGTATAAATGGTTATTGACGTTTGTGCATCAAATTACTTATACTATTGTAATCATACATGGCTTTGACTTGCTTTCACAGTAAAATATTAATGGCGAAAGCGTCAACGTCCAGGTATAACCTACCTTCATCATTCCACTCAATGGTAGCTAAGGAAGCTGAGGCATCTATGATTTTGGCAAAGGCATACACGACATGGGTGCACAGTCCAGGCTGATAATCCTCAGGTTCATATTTCCCCACACCAGAACGATACTGTGCCCAGTTGGTAAAATAGCAGACAAGCCGTAGACCAGGTATTTCTGTCTTTGCTGTTGTGGAGACAGATGCTGTTGGTGTTGTGACTGGCACAGAAGACGCAGTGCTTGTTGTGATGGCTGAAACATCCCATAACATGTAATAAGAAACAAAGAAAAACAGTTGGATTAATCTGCTGGCAATCTTATACTATGCTGTTTGCTGTGCACATGAGATATTGCCACAGGCGAAGCAACTTTCAGTTCAAAACGGGACTTGTCGAACTTACAGCTGACTCATAAGGACCAGACTGCAGTACATCTGATAAAAACAACAATGAAAATGATCGTATGTTGTTTGAAATAAAGTGTTGACCTCACCAGTAGGTGATGGACTGGGAGGACTGTCTGTCTGCAATGCTTCTCCAGTCTGTGCTATCAGAGGGTAGTGTCCCTGGCCACAGACGTTGTTACCAAAGTCGTCAAAGTCCAAAGTCCAGAACATGGCTCCTCCCAGCCCTCTGTCCAAGATATACTGTGCCTGGAACATACAACAGAGGCAGATGTTTACAAGAGCGTGAGAGATTTGGTGTAATATATATCTCAAATGGATAAAAGATCTGAGATAGCGTACTGATATCAGAAAGACGTTGTCAGTATAAAAGGGTAAGTTCCATCATAAATCATTCAGCTCAAATCAGTGATGGTTGATTCTTGACAATGTGAATATTTTTTGTTAAATCGTAGCATTTTCAGTTCTTGACATGAGGAAAGTCACTTCCATCTGTTTAACTGGAAAACAATGGTCATTGTGGTGATGATACCAGCCTGCTGCAACTCTCAGCACTGGTGGTGATAGTTGCAGTTTCAAGCTGTTCACTGAAACAGATGAGTGTGTGGTGTAAGAAAGGGAATAGATAAAACTTATAACGTGGAGTGGAAGAGAGAGGGTTGAGAGAAGTTTATACCTTGTGCTTCATACTCTGTACATCATCATACGCCAGCCAGGTCCACTGTCCGTTCCTAAGGCCATACGCATAAGGTACTTTGGAGTCATCCATCCACACTCGAGTCCAGCCACCACTGTCCAGCAGCTGACAGACCTCATAATAGGCTAAAAAGCCAGGAGTAGCTGAGTAGGGTCCTGCAGAGCCTGCTGCTCCCAGGAAGGTGTTACCTGGTTGGTGCTGAGAGGAGCTGGACATGAGAAAAGTCCTTCCATAGGAGGCCAGTCCCAGCACCAGCTTGTCCAGAGGGCAGCCCATCGTGTGCCAGTAATGCACTGAAGCGTTCTGTGAAAAGAGACACACCATCTATCATCAGGAACCTGTGTTTCTTGGAATCGTGGGTTTGAAAGTCATTCTGAACTTTCTTGCTTCGACTCATTTGTATAAACATAGTGTCTATGTAATAACATGGTGTTTCGTTTGTCTGCGTGCTCGTGGAATACTTAAAAGTTGACATTTTCTCAGCTTTTAAGTCGTCTGATTTATGGTGATATAGTAAGCAGGGTGACAGGTGAAAGGGCAAGGTCATTCTTTGCGAAAACAGAAAAAAGTAGCTTACATTCAGCTTAAATCAAACATAGTCTTGTGAATGATTATGGGTACAGTATGATCCCTTAAGAAAGTCAAAATCAGAGGCTTAAGTTCGCACACTGGCATATGATATTGATTGGAAACATTTCTGCATGCAAGAGAGAGGTCTTTCATATAATCTTCGGTAAACTCAGCAGAATAATCAGTCATGCTGAAAATGAAATCCGTGATAAGAAGAAAGGCCAAAGGTCAAGGTCACAACATGGCCTGTTGTGAATATGTTAAAGCATGACAGCACTTTGGATTTTCATCTAATTTTCATTTAGCGTGGTATATCTTAGGGTGATTTGTTTTGGCCATAACATCATCAATGCTTTGTATATCTAAGCGTCAAGAGATAAAGGTCACATCATTGTGTCTTTTTGCCAGATTATCTGTTTTGCATATTTTTTTCATGATTTCTTTGTTTAGATAATGTGTGTATCACAAGCGAGTATTAAAAGCCTTGCCTCTGTTGATTTTCTATAGCATAATCTATACTTGAATCCTTACCAGACGCAAATGTCATTGCTACGTTTTATGCTCATACCAAGGTTTCCAAGAACGACGTTTTGTGATTTCAAGAATTTCTTGTGACAAGCCAGCCAAAGCAGTTATAATTTTTAAATGCCTAGAAGCTCAAATGGGTGCTGTATTCGAAACTATCAGATCAGTAACGATTCGGTGATGAAGTTTCAGGAACCGAACAACCTTAGTTTCAATAAGCGATCATACCTGACTCAACAAATTGGCTCCTGCAGTATTTCTGTCTTGGGCTGGCACATACAGGGGACTGTTGTGCCCTAGTACACTGCTCCATGGTCCGAAGTAGTCATAGCTCATGATGCTGACGTAATCCACGAACCTGTTGAAAATAAAGGTGAGGTTCAGGTAATGGGACATCCAACACTCCTCGACCCCCTTCCCCTCCCTCCCCCACCCCGCTCACATCAGTAAAAAAAAAATTGAAAGGAAAAGGGACCAGCCACAGTAACAAAAAGTAAAGCCGACTAAGACCCGCACACAATAAACGGTTTTTCAGGCTTTCTGATATTGTATGAAGACATTAATTGTGTAGTAGATACTATACTTGCACTGGATAATTATTCATTGTAACTAATGGACTATGAATAGCAGTATTTACAAAAAAACTTCTAATGTTTTGGTAATATGCTGATAACTTGATGTTTCTAGAATTCGTCTCAAAATACAAAATATATAAGTAAGTCAATGAAAGCAAAATATATTTGATACATGAAAATAATGCTCACATATGTTTCGAAAGACAAGCACAAGTACAGTCATATACAGAAAAGAAATTTACGCAGCAGATAGGTTCTGAAGTTGACGGGCTTATGAATAGTGGTCAGAGAAGGTGAAAACTTACTTGTGTATCAAGTGCACCTCGTAGGAAGTTTCAATCTGCGTTTTGTAGCCAGACACTGCCACTGTCAACAACAACCTTTCCTGTCCTGTACGTGAACTCTCTGCTTCAAATGTGTCGTGAAGTGTCTGTTAGAAAAGACAAAAATCAAAATGCAGGTATACAAGGAAATCTATATAGTTTTCCTGGTAATATTTCAGTGTTTATATTCTTAATCTGTTTGCTGATTGACGTTGAAAGCTAATGGTGGTAGATTGACCATTAATAGTGAAATGATAACAGGTAAAAATACAAAATGATATAGCGTGCTTCCAGTTAAAGAAACCGTTTAAAGACAATATTGTTCTAATTAAGTGAACCACTAATATCAGGTCTGAAATGCTTGGGTTATTTCTTGTGTCGCCAAATCATTTCAATCTGCTGGTGACAGTGATTTCATGAATATTACTTGTTAAACGTCCTGTTGGCAAAAAACTTGATTTCTATTCTAAATTTGTTTTGGACGGTGAGTTGTCAAAATGAAATCACCGGTTTGGAACATACCTCCAGAAGTAAGGTGAAGCGTGTCTTGTAGGCACTGGAAGGATACTCCCAGTCCACATCCAGTCCATCAAATCCGTGTTGCCTGAGGAAGGAGACAGCATTGTCAGCAAACTGTTGCCGTTGTGTACTGGTGGAGCTGATGGCCTCAAAGTCTGCAGTGCCAGCACTGTATCCTCCCACAGCCAGCAATATCTTCAGCTGGGGATTTGTTGACTTCAAGTTCAGCACTCTCTGGTAGAGGTCTGTAGAAGAAAAGGTGGTTTTGAAAACCGAAGTGTTAATAAAACTATTTGTAGCAGCTTCTGCTATAACAGCATCAACAGAAGCTGCAACAGTTACCACGGTGGCATCAGCTACAGTTGCAGTAACAACAGTATCATTTTCAGCAGCAGCTAAAACAACATTGTTAGTAACTATTGTATAAACAAAAGGTGATGAACAAATCGGCGTCCTCTGATTTCACCTTTCTCATAAAGAGAAAAATAATATAAAGAAAAAATGGTCCGACCCACGTCCTAAAGAACAGACCGCTCACATTCAAATAAAAGTATCCCAAAGTGGTAGACAGGCTTTGCACAGCAGTCCATAAAGTGTCACAGAATCATTAATAAGACACGCTTGCTGGTAAATTGAATCGGCGCTGTTAGTAAAATAATGCCTATTTATGCTTTTATAGCAATACAACAATAGAATAAGGTAGGCTTCATGACAATCAAAACAAATAACTGGTCGGCTATCACAATGTAAGAACAATCAAACAAACATGGCGTAAGTCCTAGAGGGAATATTCAGTAAAATAATTTGTATCCTTATATTGTTGGTTGTGTTTTCCCGAAATATATACATACACGTCAGACACACACACACACACACACACACACACACACACACACACACACAAAGAAAAGAAAAAAGTATGTACAAAATTATTACGTACACACGTAAACCTGAGCAAGTGAATCATTAACAGACTTGTCCAAGTTAAAACCCATATCAAATCCCACAGACCATCCATCTTCCCAACACACAAACATCAACATAACGAAAGCAAAGTTAAAAACCGCGCTAATGCATACACGATACTCACAAATGCATACACGATACTCACATACATACATTCGTCAAACGTAATTACAGTAACAAAAACTCGCTAATACACTCTCAGAAGAGTACATATCGCCAAAACACACCT
>NC_134876.1:61041808-61051808 GCF_041734735.1 Babylonia areolata
GTTCAGTTCAGTGACTCAAGGAGGCGTCACAGCGTTCGGACAAATCTATATACGCTACACCACATCTGCGAAGCAGATACCCAACCAGCTTGCGCAACCCAATGCGCTTAGTCACGCCTTGAGATAGGAAAAAAGAAAGAAAAAAAGGACACATAAAAAAAATGAATAGATAAGTCATCAAATTAATGAATAGATAAATATGAATAGGTATATACATAAATTTAAAAATAGAATAATATAGAATAAAAATAAGTAAACGAGTAGAAGTAGATAAAAGAATAAAAACGAAATGTAAAACAAAAACAAAAACAAAAAATAACACCCCCCTCTCCCAAACAACAACAAAAAAAAAAACAAACAAACAAAACAAACAAAAACAAAACAATAATGATAAACAGATTAACAAGGAAATAAATGTAAACACACACACACACACACACACACGCACACACAGACACAGACACACGCACGTGTACAACAGATATGCAACAAATCTGCAGTATTACAGATATGAAAAAGCACAAACAGTCTTACAGTTATGAAAGCACAAACAATCTGTGAGACTGAAACATCACCGAAAGCAAAATTACTGTTATCCCAGTGATTGGCTGGGGAACCCTTGCTGTGCAGTCCATAGTATCTTGGGGAGCGGCAGAGCTGCAGTGAGTCAATGCGAAAATTTTGCGAAAAATGCGAATGCGAAAATTTTATTCAGATTAGGCCAAGGCCCCTAACTGAAGGGGGCAATCATAAACTACTTCAATCATACAAGTAAATACTGAGATAAAACATCGAGTAATAGATAATAACAATTGTTTTCAGGAATTTTTCACATTTCTTTTGTAGTCTACGGTAGTCTAAGTTGCAACCAAACATAATCGTTGAAGAGCTTTGTAAATGTAGAACGCCAGATTATTTGGTACAATTTCGTTTCTAGAGGACATAAGCATATTAAATCTGAAGCGACATGGATTACAAAAATATTTAGGCTGAATATATTTCATCCTGAAATCATAAGGAACAGGACAGTCCAGCATAAAATGAATTTCATCTTCCTCACTGTCATGGCATAACCGGCATAACTTTTTATCGACTCTTCTGTCATTAAATCTAGAGCGGTGATTTGCAATGTCTGAGACACCAAATCGTAATTTTGTCAACGCACATTTAACATATCTATTCATTACAATTTCAATGTTGGGTTCAACATGATGAGTTAACTTAAACATCCCGTATTCAGCAATTCTGAATATGATTATGCCAGTCCTGCCATCTACAGTCAACAATTCTTTGTTTAAAGCAGTTTATAAATCCTGTTATATTGTCAACACTCTGGTTATCCCAGACATATGCATATCGATAAGAACACAGACATGTTCGTATGCTTGTAACCCAAGTTTTCTTTCCAATACAGTCTAAATTATACAGTATTTTATATGCAATGAGTCACGAACAACTGAGAGTCGACGCCTCCTGTAGCTGGACACTACACGACAGCAGGGACTTGACAACCATCACCGAGAACACCAACCAAGCGGAAACTGTGGACTTCCCTTCTTGACCGTGCCCTTTTGCATTCTCCATCGTTCATCATCATCATCATCATCATCATCATAATCACGAATACCATCATAGTCGTCGATATCGTCACAGTCGTTGTCAACATCATCATCGACATCGTTGTTACATATTATTTGTGGTGGCAGTAGTAGTAGCAGCAGCAGAAACAGCAGCAGTAGCAGCAGCAACAGTAGATGCAGCAGCAGCAGCAGCACTTGTAGAAGTATTAGTAGCAGCTGTAGCAATAGTAGTATAAACGTGCGAGCAACAGCAGCAGTAGCAGTAGTAGTAGTGGAAGAGGAAGAAGAAGAAGTGGTAGTAGTAGTAGTAGTAGTAGTAGTAGTAGTAGTAGTATAGGTATCTTAACCATATCAATACTTACATGCTATCATATTATTCCGAAGCGATTTCGCTAGGCGTCTCAGTGCTCAGATGCAGTTCATGCTGCTATGTGGCAGTACGGCGAAAGATCTCATCCCATGTCTGGCAGTGACAGGCAGCAAGAGAGACTGACCCATGCACCCCTCTCAAACAGCCATTTCCCTCACATTCCTACCCACCACCACACACACACAAAAAAAGAGAGTTCCGGCCACCAACACTGCCCACCCGTCTATGCAGGTGGTCATTGGTCAACCACCCTGACTATTCATACTGACCGACTGGAAGTAGTTCTTAACGGGTGGATGTCAGTATAACGCTCATACACTCAGCACACAGCCATGTTCGTAACACCTTCCACAGGACTGGACCTCATCGAGCGAAAAAAAGAAAAAAAAAGAAAGAAAAAAAAAAAAAAAAGCTATTCCTAACAGTACCACCATCTTATTCACTCAAGTCGTTTACGGGAAGTGTGAACGCGGCTGTGTGCTTCGTACGGTGGTTACTGAAGGCTCAGACTCAGATCAGCTCTTCGGCCCAGTTGGAAGTATTTTGTTGGCCCCCGAGGCCACGCCTGGCTTAGCGATGTGAGTTCATTGTACAAGTATAATAACAGTGTTTAGCTTGTCTTTCTTTTATTGTTTTCTTTCTTTCTTTCTTTTCCTCCAAGCTCTTGACCAGCGAAGCGAAGAGGCCAGCAACGATTGTAGAGAAAGAAAGGGACTAGCCGGCGGAGAACCGGTGTACAAAAGGTTAAAAAGCCACTGCCAATCATTTCTCCCCCTCTCCCCCCGACCCCCGCCCCCAATCCCACTCCACCATGCCTTCCACCACCCACCCTTGGAAAGCATCGTGAATAATTCAAACCCTATAAGCAACGCCCTTTTTCATTTTCATTAATCATCCTTTTAATGCTTATGAATCCCCCCCCCTTTTCCTTCCCATCGCCCCCCCCCTCCCCCCCCACACACCCACTGTTCCTGGATGTTCGGAATGTATTTTTTTGATCACAGCGGAATCACACGTGTGATTTCCGTTTGACACATTACATCAGCTGCAGTCTCCTCCCGGTGTTGATGTCAGTCTGAGAAGACAGAATGACAGACAACAGACAGACAGACAGACAGACACACACACACACACACACACACACACACACACACACACACACACACACACACACACACACACACACAGAGACAAACAGACACAGAGACGAAGAAAACACATGCAAAGAAAAAGCAAGAAAATGTCATCCACGAGTATCCAAAATATGTGTCGACATAGCAATGTTTAGTTATTTCATTGAAGTATTTAGCATTTTACGTGGCTGAACGTGAATAAAAGAAGGTCACTTCATATCATGAACGACACGGAACTGACTTCCGGACAAGTCGAGCAAAAGCACTTCGGACGATACATGCCCAGTTTAATACCAACACCTACCCCGGAAAAAAATTGAAACAGGTATTTTGGCTGTTTTCGATGCTTCGTACCAAAGTGGTTTGAACGACTGGTTGTATTTTCAGATTTTAAAAGCTGTTTCGGAAAGATAATATTTTCACCTTCTTATTCTCTCCTCAGTCACATTGTGTTAGCTATACTTTACTGTACTGTATTTCGTTGTATAACTGTACAAAGTTAAGAGATAGGTACAGTGGTTACTTTCCTTCTTTCCCCTGTCTGTCTCCCCGTCTTCTTCTTCTTCTGCGTTCACTCGTATGCACACGAGTGGGCCTCTACGTGTATGACCGTTTTTACCCCGCCATGTAGGCAGCCATACTCCGTTTTCGGAGGTGTGCATGCTGGGTATGTTCTTGTTTCCATAACCCACCGAACGCTGACATGGATTACAGGATCTTTAACGTGCGTATTTGATCTTCTGCTTGCATATACACACGAAGGGGGTTCAGGCACTAGCAGGTCTGCACATATGTTGACCTGGGAGATCGTAAAAATCTCCACCCTTTACCCACCAGGCGCCGTCACCGTGATTCGAACCCGGGACCCTCAGATTGACAGTCAAACGCTTTAACCACTCGGCTTTTGCGCCCGTCAGTCTCCCCGTCTGTTTTTCTTCTTTTTCTGTTCTTTCTTTCTTCCATCTTTCTTTTCTTTTCTTTTTTTTCCCCAGTTTTCTTTTACTAAAACGGACGCTGGCATTGATAAAAGCTGATATAATGATTATATATGTCAACGACTTTATTCAACTATGACATCCTCTCATATTTCGATTTTTAGCTGACCTCGACCAAAGGTTGTGTTTGATAAGTGTTTAGCTGAATTCGACCAAAGGTTGTGTTTGATAAGTGTTTACCTAAACTGTATACATTTTTTTAAAGTCGTGATCGTCATACGTTCAAGCCTATTTTTTGCATTTGTATTTTTTTAAAATTTTTTTATCACAACAGATTTCTCTGTGTGAAATTCGGGCTGCTCTCCCCAGGGAGAGCGCGTCGCTACACTACAGCGCCACCCATTTTTTTGTATTTTTTCCTGCGTGCTGTTTTATTTGTTTTTTCCTATCGAAGTGGATTTTTCTACAGAATTTCGCCAGGAACAACCCTTTTGTTGCCGTGGGTTCTTTTACGCGCGCTAAGTACATGCTGCACACGGGACCTCGGTTTATCGTCTTATCCGAATGACTAGCGTCCAGACCACCACTCAAGGTCCAGTGGAGGGGGAGAAAATATCGGCGGCTGAGCCGTGATTCGAACTAGCGCGCTCAGCTTCCTATGCAGACGCGTTACCTCTAGGCCATTACTCCACTTTCGCCTCAGAAATAAACACATGCCTTCTTACGGAAATAAGTCATGCGTGTCGGTCTAACCGTCTTCGTATGAGAAGGAATTTTCTAGAAAGGGACTGGGCAAAATGAATGGTCTCTGTTAGATCCCCATACAATCATTTCAGAATGGTTGAACAGTCACGGGGAAGGAGACAGTGACACGCGACTTTGTGAGCCCTAATTACAACCACCGTGTGAATTAAACCCACGAAGGAAACATTACTTAATTATCTGTGCTAATTCTCTGCCAAGTATTTGGTTTCGCGAAAGCGTTTCGAAAGAACCCGCTTTGACGTTTCAAACCAATGGCCAAAATAACCAAAATAATCAATGTTTAAGTAGAAGAGCACACTCTCATCCAAAAACGTTTTCTCAATATGTTCGCGAAGAATAAATTACTTTGCTTAGTTTTCATTCGGTTGGGGTTTGACCATACCTCATAAACAAAATGTTTGACAGTGCTCTCCCTCTCCAACATTAATAGACAAATTTTTTTGTAAATTCATCAAGGAATCCCCCCAAAGTCCATATCCCAATTCCAAGAATTGACTTGTTCAAATCCAGTCTGGTTTACTCAGGCGCCACCCAATGGAACTCACTCCCAGAAACAATTAAACAACACCATTGCCCAACCACCGTCACAAAACATTGCCTTTCCCACCTTATGCCATAATGTATCATGTAAATCGTTCATTTTATTGATACTCTTTGTCAAATGTGTATGGTTGACTGAGAACCTTCCTCACCCTCTATCCCCCATTCTGGTTTGTAGTGCGGTGTGTGTTGTGTTATCGGCAAGGCAAGAACAGCTTTCATCATGCTCAAGAACATCTGGGCATCTGGAGCAATCAGTATGAAAACCAGACTCCGCATCTTCAACTCCAATGTGAAGTCAATTCTGCTCTACGGATGCGAGACATGGCGGACAACACAGACGATGCAGCAGAAGATTCAGACATTCTTCAGCACCTGTCTGAGGCGCATCTACAAGATCCGATGGCAGGAGAAGATCCGAAACGAAGATTTGTGGGAGCGAGCGGGACAGGAACCAGTTGCCAAGCAGATACTGCGGAGGAAGTGGGGCTGGATCGGACACACCCTCAGGAAGCCAGCGTCCAGCATCACACGCCAAGCCCTGACCTGGAACCCGCAGGGAAAGAGGAAGAGAGGCCGGCCTCGCAACAGCTGGAGGCGAGATACCGAGGCAGAGGGACCAACTGGACTGGAATGGCCAGAACAGCCCAGAACAGAGTGCGATGGCGAGGGGTCGTCGATGGCCTATGCTCCACCAGGAGCGATGGGCAAAATGAATGATGAATGTGTGTTGTGTGTGTTTGTTTCTCTCATTTTGTTCATTTTTTTCCTATGCATTGTACTAACACCATGCTAGTGCCTGTATGCCATGTGTGTGTGCGTGTGTGTGTGTGTGTGTGTGTGTGTGTGTGTGTGTGTGTGTGTGTGTGTGTGTGTGTGTGTGTGTGTTGTTTTGTTTTGATTTATGTATATTTTTTTTCTCTGTTATGCATATCTACTAACACCATGCTTTCATTTTATTAAATACTGTGTAGTGTAGACCCTATTCAGGTCGGGGACTGGATGTAAAAAAGCACACCAGTGTTTATCTATTATCCTCGAAATAAAGAATCTGTCTCGTCTTGTCTTGTCTTGCCTTGTCTGTATCTGTGTGTGTCTCTCTCTCTGTATGTGTGTATGTCTATGTGGGGGTGGGGGCAATAGGTGGGTGCTTGTGGGTGTGTCTGTGTTTGTTCGTTCGTCCTTTAGTTTAACGTCTTTTCACTATAAGTGATATTAGACGAATGTGTGTGTGTGTGTGTGTGTGTGTGTGTGTGTGTGTGTGTGTGTGTGTGTGTGTGTGTGTGTGTGTGTGTGTGTTTGTGTGTGTGTGCGTGTGTGCGCGCGCGCGTGTACGTGCGTGAGTAGGTACACGAGCAAGGGTGAATGACGCACGAGGTGGACGACGATGCCAGTCCAAAGAAGACAATGACCAGTTGTTAGGACTTAGTGGACCTCACTCCCCCTTAATCAGACAAGACCCGGACAGGACAACACCATGTCAACGACCTGTCGTAGCTGACCTGTTCCATATCAGCCACACACCTCACAGCAGCTGAGGAAACGTTGGTTTACGCCACATGAGGATCGGGAGAGACGGGAGAAAGCTCAGCTGTGAAAAAAGTGGGTGCATGCTGTAAACAACAGACTCAACAGTAATTGCTTGCTTGTGCAACAGACGGTCACTAACCAGTACTGCTTCTGTGCAACACCGTACAACTTTCAAATGCAAGACAGAAACGTTGAATATATCGAAAACAAAGAAACACCCCCCTAGAAAACAACAACAGCAACAACAACAAAGGCAACAAACACAACTCAAAACAAAACAAAAATACCAATGATATGTAATATTTAGAAGTTTGTGCAAAACATACCAGAGCATATGAAAAAAAACCCAAAACAACCACTTATGCCAAATGAAAAAAAAAGAAAAAAAAAGAAAAAAAAAAGTCATCGCATTGTCACTTTTGCATAATCGTTGAACATTTGCCCCTTATAGCATTTGTGTCAAACTAAATGTAAATAAATTAGTAATTTTTCACATGCTTGATCACGATACTCTCTATTAGCTGGCTGTCCATCTGCCGTTTATATATACATACATATATAATGTATAAATAAAAAAAGGTTTAAAAAACAAATGCCTTCTTGTTGCCCACCCATACCATTGTTCAACTGGTATCAAAGTTGCTTATTGAGTCTCTTTTCCCGCCTCTTTTGCGACGGTTAGTCCGCCAGTGCAAATTCCCCCTGTGGTGGACGTTGATCTTAAACATGAATGTTTCTAAGACTGAAACAGCTGTAACATTGTTTTCCTAGCGGACACATAATCCCAGCACTCCGGGAGAAATATGTTTCCATACACAGGGGTTGGTCACAAAGCACGCTCTGTTGAACTTCCTCACCTTTCAGATGATAAGAGTGGATAAAACGGATTCGCTTTCTGGCAGTTTTCAAAGAACGCGGAAAGGAGACGCTGAATGGACGTTTGCACAGCCGCCACAGGCCCTGCACCAGCTCAGGATATAAAGAGGACAACAGTATCTGGTTAATTCCCATGGTACAAGATCGAGCTGGCATTCTAAAAGTTGTGTTGGTCTGATCTGAAGTCGCCAAACATTAAAAAAAAAGGCGTTCTCACTCGCCCATCGTAAGGTGGTTGTGGCAATTGTACTAACAACGTAGTGTAAGGCAGACACAGGCCTCCACTCCAACCCCCACACCCCGCCCCCTTCCCCATCCCCAATCTCCTGGGACTGTTTTTCCCGTCAAACCGTACACATTCCTTTGTTACCAGTGGGTATAAGTCTCCTTGCTTTGTATCGGCCAGTGAAAGCTTGCTGTGCCCTGGAACACACCCTCTCCTTTGTTTAAAACTCCCACAGCTTTTTACGGCCACTGGGGCAGTGGATTCAGACCCACTGGCCTAGGAAGGCGGGGCCCAATCCTCTCCTTCCGCCGTTTTAACCGTCCCCTTCCGAAGTCAGGTACCTATTCATATCTGGATGAAGTTAAAAAAACAAATCGAAGTAAAGAGCCGACGGACGCAATAGCCGAATGGTTAAAGCGTTGAACTTTCAATCTGAGGGTCCCGGGTTCGAATCTCGGTGACGGCGCCTGGTTGGTAAAGGGTGGAGATTTTTCCGATCTCCCAAGTCAACATATGTGCAGACCTGCTAGTGCCTGAACCCCCTTCGTGTGTATACGCAAGCAGAAGACCAAATACGCACGTTAAAGATCCTGTAATCCATGTCAGCGTTTGGTGGGTTATGGAAACAAGAACATACCCTGCATGCACACCCCCGAAAGCGGAGTATGTCTGCCTACATGGCGGGGTAAAAACGGTCATACACGTAAAAGCTGACTCGTATATATACGAGTGAACGTGGGAGTTGCAGCCCACGAACGAAGAAGAAGAAGAAGAAGTAAAGAGCCTTAACCCAAGGACACAACACTATGTTGAAACAGGGCCTAGAATACCAGATCACTGGTGAAAAGTGGATCCAAAGTCCAACACCCAACCAAAATTCTGCCACGGCACCCAAAGTTTCTTTGTGGATCCGTGAAAGCTAGGTGACATTCACAGCAACAACGGCTGATGTGATAACACTGCTTGTCAGCGGCTGTGTGTAGCTTGGGAGAAGGAGAAAGGAGAGTGTGGAAGGAAGTTTCAGTTTCAGTAGCTCAAGGAGGCGTCACTGCGTTCGGACAAAACCATATACGCTACACCACATCTGCCAAGCAGATGCCTGACCAGAGCGTAACCCAACGCGCTTAGTCAGGCCTTGTGGAAGGAAACAAGAGAGAAAGAAATAATGCAAGGTCGACTGCCTGACCAAAACAAACAAAGAAAAAAAAGAAAAGAAAAGAGAATGGGACAGAAATGGAAAGAATTACGTTCATTATTGAACGTCTCGTTTGTTTGTATTGCAGGACTGGTGAGACAGTACACAACCAAAGGCGTCGTGATTCCAATAAAGACGAACAGTGACGGGAAAGAGGAGACATGAAAGTATGTCCTTCTCCTTTTTCTTTCAGCAGCTTTACGCGTCAATGATTCAGGTACGGAACACACAGGTGTGTGTGTGTGTGTGTGTGTGTGTGTGTGTGTGTGTGTGTGTGTGTGTGTGTGTGTGTGTGTGTGTGTGTGTGTGTGTGTGTGTGTGTGTGTGGTCCGTCAAGCCATTATCTGGACACTAATTCTGTCTGCAAACAATCCGGGCAAACGGTACGAAATAACAGAGCTCGTCCCATTCTTATCGCTTCTGGAGAACTGTCATTACCGTATTTACCCGAAGAAAAAACAGGTCATGAGCTGAAACGTTTTGTTCAATGTGACTGATTTTTTTATTTTTTTTATTTTTTTAATTTTTGTCGGAATAGTTCGCGCTGCATGTCAGATTTGGTAACCCTTAGTTTAAAAAAAGAAAAGAAAGAAAGAAAGAATAATTCATTTCTTTAGTCATCTTCGGTCATATTTTCTTAAGTATATAGTTACACCATGGTTTTAGTTAATATCTCCAATGTACTTTTAAAACAGCGTAATATTTTATGTGAACACCAGATTATCTACTTTCGAAACAGCTTGTACGCAGATTGCAATATCTGCTATAAGCAATGGATTGTCTTCTCCAGAGAGTGTTAATTTTGTGCCTGTTTATCATTTCAAACTGCTAGCATTAAACAGTAGCTTTT
>NC_134876.1:61059308-61061808 GCF_041734735.1 Babylonia areolata
ATGGGGACTTACGTCGACTAAACATCCCGCCCCATCCCCTCCCGACACACACACACACACACACACACACACACACACACACACACACGCGCGCATACAAACCACCACCACCACCACCACCACCACCACCACCAGTCAGTGTCTAGCAGAACCAGTTATACGTCTAGAAAAGGAACATATTTCCCAGGGGGAATTTTCAGACGACTGTTGGCATTCATCTTCTGCAAAGGTTCATCATATATACAGTAACTCAGTTTTTATGGACTTCTGGGGAAGCTAGCTAATGCCGTAGAAATCCCTGGACACTTCTTTTTTTTTTAAATATTTTTTTTCATATAGAAGAACCCCGTCTTCAGCATGCAAGGAAGTGGAGGTGTGGGGAGGAAATGGTATGGTAGGGGTGGGGTGGGATCCGGGAGAAAGTGGGGGTACAAAAGGACAAGATTCTATTCGATCCGGTGGATGGTTTGTATGGGTGTGGGCTTAGTGTCTGCATGGAAAAAAGAAAAATGCGCAATGCGAAAGCTTCTCTCTCTCTTTGTTGGTCTCTCTTTCTCCGTGTCTCTGTCTGTTCTCTCTGTCTGTCTGTGTTCTTTCTCTGACTGTTCGTGCTTTCATAGTTATAGGAACAATAATGGTTAATGGGAAAGAACATCCAATGATCATCCTTGCTGAAAGACCCTTCATAGCACAGTCAGTCATTTTTGTGGACCCCTCTTGGGGCCTACAGTCATGTAACCCTGGATCTTTTTTTTTTTTTTTGGTCCAGAAGTGTTCCGTCTTCAGCGTGTGCGGAAGTGTTGGAATATTGGGACATGACTGTGGTCGATGTAGTGGATGGTTTTACACTGTGAACTGTGTCTGTTGGTTGTCGTGTTTAAGTTAGCTTGTGTGTAATGAATGCCATGCGGCTGCAGATTGCGAACATTTATCTGATTTCGGTATCTGTGTCTGTGTCTGTGCCTGTCTATCTGTCTCTCAACACACACACACACACACACACACACACACACACACACACACACACACACACACAGAGATATATATACACTCACACACAGAAAGACACAGACTTACACACACACACACACACACACACACACACACACACACACACACACACACACATACACACACACACACACGATCGCGCACTCGGAGCAAACTACGCAAGCGAGCAGCTAGTGTGTTTACACGGTTTTTAGGGCCAACCAATAATTGTTAGTGCATCGGATGGATGGAAGTTTCCAGAGGACCCGACGACCAGTGAGCACCCTCACTAAAAGGCCCATTTCAGAACTGCCAGTCACTTTCTACGAAACCTCTCTGTGGAGGTCTAAGTCCCGTGACCCTGGACCTCTCATCACGAAGTTCCCGTGTTCCAGATGAATGGTAGAGTAGGGGTGGGGGAGAGGAGGGAGAGGGAAGGGGCGTGGGGAGGGGGGAGGGGGAGGGGGGGAGAAGATCAGGGGACTCGACTCTGGTGAATGTGGTGGGTGGTTGTTTGTTAAGGGGCGTCGTCTCTCTGCTGCTGTTCGTTTGGGTGGTATGCTTGCGCAATGCCAACGTTTAGTGCATTGTTGCCGAGACAGACAGGCAGAAGAAGAAGCAGAAGAAGAAGAGAGACAGAGAGAGAATGACAAAGGTTTTGATGTCCTTTCAGCGATGAAACGCCTTTTAGACAAGGAGGGAGGGGGTAGGGGGGAGGGTGGGCAAAGAAAGAAAACGCGTACCTGTGAACACGCCTCAAGTAATTTGCATGATCATTCATTTTGAACTTACACACACAGACACGTGCGCACTGATGCTTTCTTTCACACACTGACAAAGTAATTCACGCACGTTCACTCTCGCGCAAGAGAGAGAGAGAGAGAGAGAGAGGACGGCAATATTCACATGTCTTCCCCTCCACTCGTCTGTGTGACTGGCAGAGTGAACGTCCACGTCTTGTTGTGAACACTACTCACTCCATCTTGAGGGGAAGAATTGTGGATATATTGCCGAAAAGACAATACATAATATTTATTATCGAGCTTAGACCAGCATATAACTTGCTTTGTTTTACACCCGGCCGTCGCCTTTAAGAAGAAAATAAGCTAAAGAAGCAAAATGTGAGCAAGAAGAAATACACAGAGAGAGAGTGGGGGAGGAATAGAGGGAGGGAGACGGATAGATAAAGAGAAAGAGAGGGAAAGAGAGGGGAAGGCAGACGGGGATAGATAGGTGTATGTGTGTGGGGGCATGGGAGGGGGGGGGAGAGAGATATATAGATAGGGAGAGACAGACAAACATACAGCCACAGACAGACATTGTTACACACACACTCACACACACACACACACACACACACAAAAGAACCTCGAACGTTATTCACGGCTTAACCACGCACCCATCCTTCCCACCCCTCCTCCCATCTCAAGCTTAACATCCCCCACTGACAATAAAATGTCGCTTGTAACACTTTTGCCCGTCTCTCTTATTTATCTCCCCTGATGATTCT
>NC_134876.1:61071808-61074308 GCF_041734735.1 Babylonia areolata
TAATCAGTATTGATTTTCTTGAACAAACTCCTTTTTTCATCAATCATTTTCCTCCTTCTAACTCAGTAATGCACAGATGTTCTTAATATTCGCCACTCCTTCCCTTCTCCTCCTCCACACACACAGCGAATATAATTTCACACATTATCAATTTCGTCAATATATACATAAAAGAAAACAAAATGATCGCAGTTAGAAACTCGTTTGTTTTTTTCTTGGCTGTTGAAATTAATACCGGCCTTGTCATGTCTCGCCTTGAGATATTCTTTGTCGACGGCAAAGAAATAAACAACATTGCTGATTAAAATATTTATTCTTGGCTCCGTGACATTTTGTCGTTATTTGATACTAACAGATGATTTCCAGGTGTATCGTGTTTTAGGAATAGAAGATTAACAAAAAGTGAAGAAATTATGAACTGGTGTTTTGCGTTGTATGTTTAAAAATGAAGAAGAAGAGGGAGGAGGAGGAAGGAAGAGGAGGAGGGGAGAGGAGGAGTTCAGCATAACTTCGTTCAGTATAACCCTATAATTCACATACATTATTTTTTCCAATTTAAAGACAAAGATCAAAACAGCACACATTTCATAAGCATGTAGGAGGAAAGGAATGCTCGCCTCTGTGTGTGTGTGTGTGTGTGTGTGTGTGTGTGTGTGTGTGTGTGTGTGTGTGTGTGTGTGTGTGTGTGTGTGTGTGTGTGTGTGTGTGTGTGTTATTCCACTGCACTAAGATAGACACCAACACAACGAATCCTCACAACATGAACTAAAACCATGCACGTTTACCTGCACGGCATCTGTCTATGAAGGAGGAGGGATTGAGGTTTGGGACGAGGGGGGTGCGGTTGTAAGGCCACGTTCAAACCTGGGAGAAAGGGCGACAGAGGGATTCAAACCCAGACCCTCGTGGACTCTGTGTATTGGCAGATGAGCGTCTTAACCATTCTGCCACCTTCCTCCTTAAAATAACGCAAAATAACGTGTGAGTATGAACGTATAGATCTTTGACAGAAATTAAAAAAAGAAAGTTACATCACGTCCGCACAACTTCTTTTCCGTCCGCACGCGCTTGAAAATTACTCCAGACACGCACTTTTTTCTTCTCTTTTTTTTTTTTTGAGTGCGTACGTGTCTGTGTCAGTGTGAACACCCTTCCGCGCTTAAGTGATAACAGACATGGAATCGTTGTGTCCGCGCTGTTTTTGCGCGTCCGCACGACAATCTTGCGTGGCATTATGAACGCACCCTTAACATAATGATACCCATTTTCAAACGACAGAAGATATGATACAATGAAGTCATGATTACATGGGTCACTGGATTGATGACATATCATTTGCCAGCACACTGGAGGCGGAGCCGTATTTGAACGAATTGAAAACCAGTTGGGCTTGACAAGTGCGTTGGGGTTACTCCCCAGTTTGGCTCATGCCTTTTTTCTTCCTTCTGTGTATTGTGTTGTGTTGATTGTATTGTATTCTATTCCCTCCTTTTCTGTTTTATTCTATTCAGTATATATTGTATGGTATTGTTTTGTTTTTACTTTTTATCACAAAACATACCTCTGTTGTAAAATTCGGGCTGTTCTCTCAAGGTAGAGTGCGTCGCGGCAGTGCAATGCAATTTTGTTTTCTTTTTTGTTGTTGTAAAAACTCATATTTGATCTCTTTTTTTTGTATGCAATGTACTTGTTCCAATATCAAAATGAACTTTTCAGCAAAAATTTGCAGGAGACAATCACTGGAACATGGGATCTCAATTTATTGTTTCATCCTTCTTCTTTTCTTCTTCTTTGTTCGTGGGCTGCAACTCCCACGTTCGCTCGTATGTAGACGGGTGGGCTTTTACGTGTATGACCGCACTGGGTGAAGAAATAGAGAGACATGTAGACCTGACAGAAGCAGGGACAGATAGATAAGGATGCATAAACGCTTTGATTATTAATAATCAATGAAATTGTGGTTTATATTATCATAATAACATGGATCGTGTTTATAGATTTTTCATGAGATATGCACGATATGCGTTTTTAAATACTGAGATCTTTGAACTTAGTTCACTGTTATACATGTTAACATATCATTTCATAAGCAACCCCCTGAGTAAGAGAGACTGGATTTAAATAATATAAGTTCTAGGAAGCGGTACAGAAATCTGTGTACATGACGTTGAGAATAAATACCAAATCTATTTTGAAGAGAAGGGGGAGTAAAACCAGACATAACTTTAAACATAAATATAGCCTTATTATATCTAAATTCAGTGTTAGTGGAAGAATATCCAGAACTCTCTGATCAGAAGGATTCAGTGAAGAGAATTTTAGAGGAACTAATTTTAATGCTCGCCTATGTAGACTCAAAAGAGGTTTTAGATATTTGATAGATACTTTTTGATACTTTTTTTTTTTTTTTTTACACAGTAACGAGATGTGATGTGACCATGATAGGTATTATCAACTGTAATCCCAAGAATTCTGTGGTGCTCTACTTCTTCAATCATTT
>NC_134876.1:61079308-61089308 GCF_041734735.1 Babylonia areolata
AAACATTGTGTGTCAGAAATTAGTGCACACACACACACACACACACACACACACATACACGCACGCAGGAACACACACACACACACACACACACACACACACACACACAGCTCCCCATCACCACCACCACCAATTACAAACTCTAAACAGAAAAAAGCAGGTGCGTTTTTTGTTTTTGTTTTTCAATTTCTTAAACAGAAAATTATTTAGTTTCCATAGAGATAATTCATTTCTGTTCAACATAAAAGGGTAAAAGTTATATACATAAAAAAAAAGAAATCAAGAAAGGAAAAAAAGAAACGGAGAAATGCAAGGACAACAGAGCCAACGAAAACGACAAAATGGAAAGTTCTGATGACATCCTGATAGCCGAAAGAACCTCTGTCCTTCGCGTCACCTGGACTTTTTTTTCCTTTTTAATGATATCATTATTTTTTGTGTGCTATGCCATGATATTGGAAATACGTATGTTGAGACTTGCATCAACAGCACGATGAGGTTTAAGACACGTTCGTTCGTTCGTTCGTGCGTGCGTGCGTGCGTGGGTGCGTGCGTGGGTGCGTGCGCGCGCGCGCGCGCGCGCGTGTGTGTGTGTGTGTGTGTGTGTCTGTGCGTGCGTGTGTGCGTGTGTTTATGTGTTTATGTGTATGTATGTATGTATGTACGTGTGTATGTATGTGCGTGTATGTGTTATAAACGTGTGCATGTGTGTGTGTGTGTGTGTGTGTGTGTGTGTGTGTTGTGAGGGTCAGGATGGGGTGTGGGGGCGGAGGAACGGGCTTGGAAGAAATACACAGAGGAGATGGGGGAGACCCTCCCGCCTCACCCAGCCCCCCTCCCCTCTACCCCCCCCCCCCCCCCACACACACACTCTTTCTCTCTGTGTCTCTTATTTCATATTATCATCATTACTATTCACTGTTGTTGTAATTGTTGCTGCTGCAAACTGCAGGGAACAGACTGAAAAACAAGGCAACTGCCTAAAATCTCTATCCTTGAGCAATGAAGCGTTTCTTTGTGTGTGTGTGTGTGTGTGTGTGTGTGTGGTCTAGTTAATTTTAAAGTCTTGAAGCTCTTTCATTTGATTGGCGACCCCCATCCCCCCCCCCCCCCCCCCCGCACGCCCCACCCCCACGACCCCTGTTTTTCCAGATGACTGACCTGTGTTGGATGTAGTGGTGTCAGCGCCTTGACCAGTGGTGACCAGCTGAACTGTGTACACTCCTGGAGTGCTCAGCCTGCTGAAGAAGCGGGAGTACACTCCGTCATTCTCCACTATGTCCGCTCCTGCAGAGAAGTGGTGCCACCACCACGGAGGAGGAGGAGGAGGAGAAGGAGGAGGAATCATGTTTAATGTTCTCTGCCACATGTGCTAGCGATTGTACATATTTTTTTGTTAAAGTGTTCGTTTTCACATTATTTTGAATGTTATCGTTACTCTTCTCTTTTACATAGGCACCTCCCATTTATTCAGGCATCTCTATTCTATACACGCGTCTCCCCTTTATCCTGGTATCTCCCGGTGTACGGGTGTCTCCCGTTTACACATGCCCCTCTCTTCCACAGAGACGTCCCTTTATGCAGGCACCGTTCCTTTTTATCGGGTATCCCTCTCTGTTGTCAGGCATCTCCATTTTATACAGGCATCTCCCATCTATACAGGGGGTATAGTGGTTGAAGGGTGAGTTGGGAGAAACAGGGTAGATCCTTGTAATTGTAGATATTGTGTTAAAGTATTCGTTTTCACACTTGAATATTGTCGTTCGAAAGGTAGGAATGGTAGTGAGAGGCGGGGAGGGGAGGAATGTAGGGGGGCGGGCGGGGGCCGGAGGGGGGGGGGTTGAATGGTGAGTTGCGAGAACCAGGGTAGATGCTTGTGATTGTAGATATTGTGTTAAAGTATTCGTTTTTCACATTTGATTGTTATCATTTAAAGGTGAGAGATAGGGGATGGGGTGGGAGTAGGGCTGAATGGTCAGTTGGGGGAAAACAGGGTGGATGAAAGGTGGGTGGACTCAAAGGTGAATGTTTCAATAGATGTAAAAGTGAAGAAAATTACTTAATGGACATCGTAAAGGAGAAGCCCACGATCCCAGAGCTATACAAAAGCTTCATCTCCTCTCTGGCTGGGGGAACGGAAGAAGACCAATTAAGATCGAATGTCATCGAAATTCAAGAAGACTCATGTCAGTGTAAAATCATCAGTTTGTAATGATAAAAACTAAGGAGGTCTCATTAAAGTCTTAAAATCATCAGAATATAATCATCAAAATGGACGAAGACTCGTTCAAGTCCAAAATCATCAGTCTATTATCATCAAAATTGAAGATGACTCATTTCAGTCAAAAGTGATCATTCAAAAATCATTAAAACGGACGAAGACTTATTTGAAGTCGAATTCAACCAACTATCAACCGGCCAACCTACCAGCGCCATTATCGAAAAGCTTCACTTCCTCCCTGGCGCCATCTGGCGTGTTGATAAGGGCCTTCACCGTCAGACCTGTGACAGGGTTCCGTCCCCTGGTGACCTCGGCGAAAACGTGGCTGGTGGTGGGTAGGGCGTGTCTCTTGGTCATCAGCATGCCCGTCAGCCTGGCGGGAGGCGCGGACAGGCTAGAGGGGCTGGACAGCACCAGCAGGGACACCCTCTGGTATCTGCCTGTGTTCTGGATCTTGTATCTCCACCTGCCGAACTGCGGTAAGGGTAGGGGTAGGGGGTGGGAGGGTAGGGGAGGAGGGTGGGTTAGGGAAGGATGAAGAGCATTGTCAAGTGGTTGTTGTTGTAGGTGGTGGTGGTGGTGGTAGCGGTGTTTTTGGCGTTGGTGGTGGTTGTGGCGGCGGCGGTTGCGGTGGTGGTGGCTGTAGTAGCAGTAGTAAAGTGGTTAACGTTGGTGGTAGTGGTGCTCTTATCGTTGAAGTTGGTTTAGGTGTTGGTTCTAATGGTGGTGGTGATGGTGGTGATGGTGGTAGTAGTAGTAGTAGTAGTAGTAGTAGTAGTAGTAGTAGTCGTAGTAAATGTCGTTCAGTAGTAGTAGTTGTGGTAGTAGTCGTTGTTGTTGTTGTTGCGTCGTATTTGTCGCTGTCAAAGTCTTCGTCGTTGTTGTTATTGTTGCGGTGCTGCTGTTGCTAGAATTTACCTAATACCATACGGAAGGAATTATGAGTTGTTATAAGCTAAGGTGTGAAGATCAAACTATGTCATTAGAAAACATATTATTTGAATATATAATATCTTGTTTTGGGATTTGCTTCATATATATTGTTACTGTCATCATGATTGTTATCATTATTATCAAACACAACCACCACCCCTCCCCTGTTTTGCCTTATGTTTGTTTGCCGTTTAAAAAAAATATAGTCTAGTCCTTACACCACGAGTAGACAAACAACGACAAATGTATAGAGCACAGAAAAACATGCTTCCCCATTGCAGCATTACAAAATTGATCATCCAAGATAGATAGATAGATAGACAGATATATAGAAAGAGAGAGAGAGAGAGAGAGAGAGAGAGAGAGAGAGTTTGACACTTTGACAATTCATTGTCATTACCTGTATGGGTATATGGAGAGAGAGAGAGAGAGAGAGAGAGAGAGAGAGAGAGAGAGAGAGAGAGCCCGACCGACCGACCGACCGACCGACCGACAGACAGACAGACAAAGACAGAGACGGAGACAAAGAGAGACAGGGAGAGATAAATAGACAGAGAGATGCAGAGACATAAACAGAGGCAGAGGTAGAGAGAGACAGAGACAGAGAAAGGAGACAGACACAGAGACACAGACAGAGAGGAGGTTGCAGAGACTCTGGCGCCGTGACGGAATGACAGAGTAGGTGACAGTAAGACGGAAATGTAAATAAGTTCATTCGCATCAAACCTGCTGTTATTTTCTAAACATCAGAAAAAAAACTGAAATAAATAAAAAAGAAAGGAAGAAGAAGCAGAAGAAAAAGAAAAGAAAATTCCATTTTCTGCGGCCATGTTTCATCTCATTCATTATTTCCCCTTTTGCCCCCTCGTTTCTAATTCTACACAGCTTCCGAGTGTTTTAATCAAACCAAAACTAAAAATAAGATGCCAGTTGATTTAAACTACAGACAACAGTTAGTTTCCTTTGAAAGTTTGTTCTATTCTAACCCGTATTGATTTTTTCCCCTTTTTTGTGGCAGAGGGCAGAAGAGATGGTGAACAGGGGGGGGGGGTAGGGTAGGGGGTGGTGGGACGAAGAAGAGCATGAAACGATGGTGCTAGCGAGAGAGGGTGGGGGAAGGGGTGGGGGTGGGGACAATGCGGTGGATGAATTAGGGGAAGCTAATGGGTTGGGAAATAGAGTAGGGATTTTGGTGGCAAGCTGTCGACTCAGTTTTCAATACTGTGGCCCAATCGTCTTAAAAAATACCCCCCCTACCCCTCCTCCGTCCCCCCAACCCCCCAGATAATTTCATAGCACAAACATATTGGCTTGATCTTTTTCAAATTTCACAGAGAGAGAGAGATAGAGATAGATAGATAGAGAAAGAGAGAGAGAGAGAGAGAGAGAGAGAGAGAGAGAGAGAGAGAGAAAAGACAAGACAAAATTCCTTATTTTCGAGGATAATAGATAAGCACTGGCTCGTTTTTTTTACATCCGAGAGAGAGAGAGAGAGAGAGAGAGAGAGAGATTACTCATGTTTCTTTACCTTCACTGAATGATCACACACACACACACACACACACACACACACACACACACACACACACACACACACACACACACACACACACACACAGACCATTGTCTCCATCTTACCTCTGCCTTGACGGGAACCAGAATCTTCACCATCTTCAGGCGATCGTCTAGGCTGTACTCCGGGTACAGGTGGCTGTACACGCGACCAGACGGTGACGTCACCGTCACGGCGGGCAAAGTGACGTCATAGGCGACGAGGAAGGTGGTCTTGTTGCCCAGGGCTCTGTCCACGGACACGTGACCCTCCAGGGACTGACCATGGGACAGCCCCTCTGCCCGACTCAAGATCTGGGGAGACGCACCGCACCATGCGACTGATCTGGATGTGCTTCAGTTTCAGTATCAAAGAGGTGTTAAAGCGTGCGGACTGATTCATATACCCTGCACCAGTTCTGATTACAAGAACATCGTGAAGTAGATGATGACATAGACGCAATACTCTTGCCAGGCCTTGAAAGCCTATCAAGTTCTCTCTGTATCTGTCTCTCTGTCTCTGTCTCTGTCTCTGTCTCTGTCTCTCTCTCTCTCTCTCTCTCTCTCTATATATATATATATATATATATATTCATATATTTATAAGACATATGAATAATATATATATATATATATATATATATATATATATATATATATATAGAGAGAGAGAGAGAGAGAGAGAGAGATAGGCAGATATGTTTGGTAGAGTGTTGTGTATACTGTCAATACGATGCTTTCTATCGTGTGGATTAAAAAAATATGTCTGATATATGTTGCGTGTTCAGATTTCTTCTTTATATGTTGCGAACCGAAGGTCAGATAAAGAATGCGAAAAAAAGAAAAGAAATGAAGAAATAAAAGAAAGAAATACGAAAGAAAGCCAGGAAAATAAACCACGGACGGAAAAACACGAAAGAAAGATAGACAGAAAAACTGATGGACAGGCTGACAGACACAAAAAAAAAAAAGAAAAAAAAGGAGGAAACAAACAAGTGTGCATGCATGGGCACACACATTATTTCTCCTTAAGACGATGCAGACAGGACAAAAAATGAAAGAGCGCAGGAGAAAGAAAAACAAAAACAAAAAAACAACAAAAAAACAACAACAACCAAACAAAAAACGAAAGTAAAACTAGAAGCTGCTCGACAGTGAAAGAAGAAACAGAAAGATGGAGATTAGGATTCCGTCTAATATCACTTACCAGTGAAATGACGTTAAACTAAAGAAAGAAAGAAGAAAAGAAAAGAGATTAGGAATGACGAGAAGGAAGAGGAAGGGTGGACAGGGTGGACAGGAAATGACAGAGCGGGAGAAAAAAAGAGACAGCAGAACCAGTTCCACAGAGAAAGAAAGAAAGAAAGAAAGAAAGAAAGAAGAAGAAGAAGAAGAAGAAGAAGAAGAAGAAGAAGAAGAAGAAGAAGAAGAAGAAGAAGAAGAAGAAGAAAACCAAATGAAAAATGATGAGAACAAAGAGGATAGGATCTAGGGGAAAAAAAAATAATGTGACGATCGTTCAATACCTGAACAGGTGATGACTGAGACCTGGCTCCTGAACTGTCCAGAACGTCGAACAAAGCATCCGTGGCAGCCGTTGAGCTGTGATCGTTTCTGTCATAGTAGATTCGACCTCCTGTTTGCCAAGTTAAATACCGATTGATTATGAATGAGAGATAATTAGTTATGGGAGTAAAACATGATGGATGGTTATGAATGATCGGATGGACGCAAGAAATGCACTTCGTAGTTTCAGTTTCGAGGAGCTTCAGCTCGTGCAGACTGATCCCTTGATGATACACCACATCTGCATTAAAAAAGAAAAGAATGAAGTAGATGCCTGCTATGACTATATAACAAAAAGCAGGTTAAAACAAAACAAAAACAAGCAGGGAAAAAGAAAAGAAAAAAAATAAAAGAATCATATACACCCATATCCCGCTCCGTGGCTTGACTTCGCAGACGAAGGTGTAGGGAAGGGTTGTGGAGCCACGTTGGGTGCAGGCAAACTGATGACTGCCTTTCTGAAACAGGCACACTCTGACCCAGACAGGCATACTCTGCCCCAGCGATTGCAGGAAAACGTCAGACCTGCGCTGGGTATTGAATCCTTTCGCTGCATCTTCCTCTCAGATGTTCTGACCCGAAGTGTGGTTTCCAACGTGGCGGTCGCCTGCTTGGTCGTTTTATTCACTGCGAGTTTAAACAACTGATTTTTGCTCAATGTCGCAGGAGATGAGGAATTTCTTGACAGTGTCCTTGAAGCATTTCCCGGAGTGGGGGGCGTCGGGGGTGAGGGTGGGGGTGGGGTGGGTGCGGGGGTGGGTGGGTGGGGGGGGGGCTCCCTTGGTGCCGAAATCAGTAGATAGTCCTGTGTGGAGCACGATCTTTGGGAGTCTGAGCTGAGACATGCCAAGCCCAGCAGCATTATCTCGGTGTGCGTGGTGCCTGACGATTCAAGAACCTGGACATTTTTGATGGAGTCGGTCCAATGGGTGTTGAGGATGGCGTGGAGTCCGCGTTGTTGGTGGAAGCGTTCCGGAAGGCTGAATGAAATGCGGCGATGTGTGACCCAGGACTCGGCATCACAGTGAAGCGTGGTTAACACATCTGCTCGGTAGACTGTGATCTTGGTGGAGGATATGAGGTTCACGTTTTTTGTTTTTTTTTCACATAGCAATACATAAAATAGCTTGATGCAAATCAAGGCAGATGATTATGTTAATGAGCAAATTCATGTGTACATTACTTTATAAAACAACAAAAAGAAACAGGGACTTTGTGAACACAAAGAAGGGTTAATAGCAGAATATACAGAGGGAATAAAAAGAAAATAAAGTAAGTAAAGAACTCATACAGACAGATGCACAGATACAGACATAGACATGGACACACACACACACACACACACACACACACACACACACACACACACACACACAGAAACACACACACACACACACACACTCTGTCTGTCTTTCTTAATCCTTTTCTTTCTCTTCCCCCCCCCCCCTGCTTCCCCCAAGCCCCCCCCTCCCACCCCCCCTCTCTCTCTCTAGCCGTATCTTTCTCTTTCCCTCTCTCATTCTCAAGCCTCCCTTCCTGTCTGCCTGACTGTCAACACCCCTCTCATTTTTTCCTTCCTCCCTTTTCTTTCTGTCACTTCCCACCCCACCCTCATCTCTTTCTGTGCCTTCTCTCCCTCCCTCTTTCTCTGTATCCATCGATCCCTTCCACCTCCGTCCGTCGTGTCTCACCAATTTCAGACGCATGCAGAAGACGTAGGTGGACGGAGACAAAAGCCGAACAAAAGACACAGACAGAAAATTAATACACAATATAATATGAGTGGAGCCACACAATAGCAATAGACATCTGCCCACCCACGTAACAACAAGACCACGAAAAACATCGAATCCTTAACGGTTTTCTTTTTCTTTCTGCTCCTTTTTCCATGTTCAAAATAGCTCACCCCTTACAATTCTCTCCCCTCTATCTATTCGTCTGTAGTTGTGTTCTATCATTCTCTCTGTCTATATAATATGATGTGAGTGCAGCCACATGAAGCAGTAGACATCTGCTCATCCACGTAACAAGACCACGATAGACACTGGATCCTTAACTTTTTTTCCCTTCTTTTTCTTTTTTCTCTGTTCAAAATAACTCATCCCTCAATTCTCGCCCTTCTCTCTTTCCGTCTGTAATTTTGTTCCACCATTCTCTCTGTCTATATAATATAACGTGAGTGCAGCCACACGAAGCAACAGACATCTGCCCACACACGTAACAACAAGACGACGAAAGACACTGGATCCTCACCGGGTTTTTTTCCCCCCTCTTTCTTTTCTTCTTTTTCCATGTTCAAAGTAGCTCATCCCTCAATTCTCTCCCTTCTCTCTGTCCGTCTGTAATTTTGTTCTAACATTCTCTCTGTCTATATAACATGATATAATGCAGCCACGGACATCTGCCCACCCACGTAACAACAAGTCCACGAAAGACACCGGATCTTTAACGGTTTTTTTTTCTCATCCCTCAAATTTCTTCCTTCTCTCTGTTCTTCTGTAATTTTGTTCTAACATTCTCTCTGTCTATATAATATAACGTGAGTGCAGTCACGTGAAGCAACAGACATCTGCCCACACAATTAACAACAAGACCCACGAAAGACACAGGATCCTTAACGTGTGGGTTTTTTTCTTTCTATGTTTCAACAAAATAGCTCATCCATCACTTCTCTCCGTTCTCTCTTTCCGTCCGTAATTTTGTTCTAACATTCTCTCTCTATATATAATATAACGTGAGTGCAGCCACACAAAGCAACAGACATCTGCCCACCCACGTAACAACAAAACCACAATAGACACTGGATCCTTAACCTTTTCTTCTTCTTCTTCTTCTTCTTCTCTGTTCAAAAGAGCTCATCCCTCAATTCCCCCCTTCTCTCTTTCTATCTGTAGTTTTGTTCTTACATTCTCTCTATCCATATAACATGAATTGAGCCACACGAAGCAACTGACATCTGCCCACCCACGTAACAAGCAGAACACTAAAAGACACCGGACCGTTTTTTCTCTCTGTTTTCCCCCCCTTTCTTTTCTTCTTTTTCTCTGTTCAGAATAGCTCATCCATCACTTCTCTCCGTTCTCTCTTTCCGTCTGTAGTTTTTTTTCTTTGCCATTGTCTCTGTCTGTACAATATAACATGAGTGTAGCCACACGAAGCAATGGACATCTGCCCACCCACGAAACAGGACCAAGAAAAACACCGGATCTTTAACTTTTTTTTTTCTTTCTTCTTTTTCCATGTTCAAAATAGCTCATCTCTCACGATTTTCTCTCTTCTCTCTTTCCGTCTGTGATTTTCTTTCTAACATTCTCTCTGTCAAAATGTACCTATTCTAAAGCTTTATTTCTTAATTTTAATCCCTTTGATTAGTCACTTTGATTCAGAGTTAAATATGGATGTGAACGTCTGGTGTGAACGCGGTTTGATTTGTCTCCGCACGAGATTCAACGCTATGTAAATGAATTAGTTATTTACCTGTTTGTTCATTTATCAATTGATTAATCAATCAATTTATTTATTTATTTATTTATTTTTACTCATTAGCATTTTCTTTTCTGTAACGACGACATAGCTTTGTTTCATTGAACAGGTTTTATCTGTTGACAGCATTATTACTGAATTTGTCTTGACAAGTCTTGTCTGTAGTCGAGAGTCTCTTTCTGTCTGTCTGATTGCCTGCCTACCTGCCTGTCTGTCTGTGATGAAAATTATGGTGAAGCTTGAAAA
>NC_134876.1:61094308-61104308 GCF_041734735.1 Babylonia areolata
GAAATCCACTCTAATAATTATAGGTACACAAATATATACATGCATGCACTCAAGCGCGTTGGGTTACGCTGCTGGTCAGGCATCTGCTTGGCAGATGTGGTGTAGCGTATATGGATTTGATCGAACGCAATGACGCCTCCTTGAGCTACTGATACTGATACTGATACTGATACTGCACTCAAGGCCTGACTAAGCGCGTTGGGTTATGCTGCTGGTCAGGCATCTCCCTCCCAAGCAGATGTAGTGTAGCGTATAATCATAGATTTGTCCGAACGCAGTGATGCCTCCTTGTGGGAAACTGTACCTTAAACTCATTGCCATGATCATCGTCCCCACCCCTCACTCACAGCCATGCTGGCCGAGGTGTCCAGTGCCAGCAGCAGACGGCGAGTGGCGTGGGCCTGGACGACGGTGAAGACAGGGGCGGTGTCCACCCCCTCCCTGCTGGGGTTGGCTCCCCCGGCGAAGTCCTGGGAGCTCTGGATCACGTCCCACGTGCTGCGGTGACCGCACAGCCGGTTGTGGCGGCTCGGGGCGTCGTAGTTGTGGCGCGTGCTGTTGTTGTCCTGGTCGTCGCAGAACTTGCTCATCTGGTTTGGTTAAAGCACTATTAACAAAGTGAGTCTATGCTATAACGCAGTGTTCGTGTGTGTGTGTGTGTGTGTGTGTGTGTGTGTGTGTGTGTGTGTGTGTGTGTGTGTGTGTGTATCTGTCTGTCTGTCTGTCTGTTTGTCTGTCCATGGTAACCTTTAACATTGCCATTTTCTCTGGAAATACATTGCCAATACCAAATTTGGCTTAAACATAGTAGGAAAAAAATCTTCACAGTCATACCAATGGTAAACTGTAAGTCTCCCGAATCAAGTTGTATTTCCGGAAAATTAACGGTTTATTTCGTTGAGGCTCGTTCTGGAATCCGATTACACCATATTACCACTTCCCAGTTGGAGGAACGTATATAGGCTATCCTTGGTAAGAAGACGGCATGACCTCGTTTTCTTGTTCGCAATTAAAAGAAACGAAATACAAATGCTGGACAGAACACATACAATGACACTAAATATACCATCAGCGTGTTTACTGCATGTGAATATTCTTATGTGGACACTGAATAAACTACAATGAACATAAACGAAAAATTGAATTGACCGTTTCACTGAGATTCGATCAGCCTTGTCTAGGCTGGTCTGTGCAGATCTTGTTTTTTTTTTTTTCTTGTTCGCAATTATGAGGAAAGAAATTCAAATTCTGGACAGAACACACACAGTGACACTAACTACATCATCAACATGTCTTCTGCATATGAATATTTCAAAGTGGATACTGTATTAACTAAAATGATCATAAACGAGAAATTGAATCGACCGTGTGGTAGTTTCCCAGCGAGTGGAACTCGGTTGGACGTTTTATCCGAAACACAAGGCAAGGCAAGGAGTTTATTTCGTGTGCCCCCCCCCCCCTCCCCCCTCCCCGGGGGCATTGAAACATTACATACGTTCATCCTTTACACACAGTAACAAATAGTAACAAATTTGACAGGATAATAATAAAGTCCTGTGCAAGGTCCTCTGGCACTATACGTGTATACTCACACTAAGTATGGTTCGGTGTCCAGAGAGGTGGCTGTCAGTCATCCAATATTCTATTTCACCTTCGGCGCAGTTCAGTCCACAACACTTTTATAATTATCATTTCATTCCAGCACACACCCTCTCACACTCTACTACCCACCCCCAATTCCGCATACTACACCCTCTGACTCACCCCACCCAATCCACCCTGATACCGCTCCTCCCAGAACCTCTTCCGAACCAAACAAACGGGTTTGACCCATTTCACTTCTCACCACCTCACTCCACCCAACCCATCCCACTTCATCTCACCCCACACCTCCCCCTCTACCCCCATACTCCACCATACATCACTCAACACCACAGTAATACCAGTCCCGTCTCACCCGGCATACCCCAACTCCCACCCACACCCCACACCCATACACACTTCCCCCCTCCACCTCCCCACGACACACACCCCACACTTCTTGGACTTTAATAACTAACCGTACCGGTCTGATGTTGACACGATCCATAATCGAAGCCTCCACCCCGACCACGTAAGGCCCTGCCGGGTAGGGCCGGAACTTGCATCCCTCCGGGTACAGTCCCGTGTTGGGGTCCAGATCCCGGCAGTACCCTGGTTTGCCCGTGACGGGGTCCATCCGACTCAGGATCCCCTTGATGAGCTCGGTGCAGCGGACGCCCTCCAGCTTGCCCGTCTTGGGCGAGAAGTAGAACTGGGGCTCCTCGTCCAGGGCGTACTCGTCGAAGACCCCCCAGCGAAAGTGTGACCACTCGTGCACCAGCACTTTCTCTGCACGCAGAGAATGATAATGATAATGATTTGTATTCTTATAGCGCTTTCTCTGCACGCAGAGAATGATAATGATAATGATTTGTATTCTTATAGCGCTTTCTCTGCACGCAGAGAATGATAATGATAATGATTTGTATTCTTATAGCACCTTCTCTGCACGCAGAGAATGATAATGATTTGTATTCTTATAGCGCTAAATCTTGTGCAGAGACAAATCAAAGCTCTTTCACGCCAGCGAGTAAAAACAGAAATATAAAAAAAAAGTGCGACCACTCGTGCAACAGCACTATTTTCTGCACTACGCAGATAATAATAATAATAATAATAATAATAATAATAATAATAATAATAAGTATTTTCATAGCGCCAAATCTTGTGCAGAGACAAATCAAAGCTCTTTCACACCAGTCAGTAAAAAAAAAAAAAAGAAAAAAAAAGTGCGACCGCTTGTGCACCAGCACTTTTTCTGCACCACGCAGAGAATGATAATAACGATAATAACAACAATAATTAGTATTTTTATAGCGCTAAATCATGTCCAGGGACAAATCAAAGCTTTTTCACACCAATCAGTGAAAAATAAAACAACAACAACAACAACAAAACAACAACAACAACAACAAAAAGAGAACAACCCCCCCAAAAAAACAACAACAACAAACAAACCCGATGAGGACTTCTTGTAGTTTTGTTGTTTTGTTTTTGTGGCGGAAGGTGGCAGACTGGTCAAGACGTTCGTCTGCCAATACAGAGAGTCCATGAGGGCCTGGGTTCGAATCCTGCTCTCGCCCTTTCTCCCAAGTTTGACTGGAAAATCGAACTGAGCGTCGAGTTAATCAGATGAGACGATAAACCGAGGTCCCGTGTGCAGCACGCACTTGGCGCACTGAAAAAGAACCCGTGGCAACCAGAGTGTCGTCCTCTGGCAGAATTCTGTAGAATAAATCCACTCTGAAAGGAACACAAATTAATATCTAATGCACGCACTGAAGGCCTGACTTAGCAAGTTGGGTTATGCTGCTGGTCAGGTATCTGCTTAGCAGATGTGGGGTAGCGTATATGGATTTGTCTGAACGCAGTTACGCCTCCTTGAGAAATGGAAATTGAAACTGAAACTGAAACCGTTTTGTTTTTATTGTTGGTGTTGCTGTTGTTGTTATTGTTATTGCTATTGTTGTTGTTGTTGTTGTTGCTAAGCCCCCAGTATAAATTAGACCGTTAGTGCGCAAACACTGTTGTCTGCGCGAAGAGAATAATGAGATTTGTTTTTGTTGTTGTTGTTGTTGCTGTTGCTGTTGTTGCTTTTCTTCTTCTTCTTCTTCAAGAAGAATTTTAACCCCTACTCCTCAGCAAATCTGAATCCACTCTAGCGGTCAAACACGCACGCACACACACATCTACCCCACATCCTCCAACACGCACACACCCTCCCACCACCTTCCAAATGCCCCAAGCTCACTGGACACCCCATGGTCCCCGCCCCTTCCCCCCCTCCCCACCCGTCCCGAACACATACACACCTGCAGGACCGATACTGGCAGCCAGCCGCCGGTCAGTCAGAACGTCCGTGGTCAGCGTGACCCTAACTCCTTGGTGACCGCACCCCGCGTATACCTTGGTCATTGCGGGAGGACGAGGAGCAGGAGAAGGAGAAGGAGCAACAGACGCCTCTTCCCCCTCCCCAAAAGGCTGTGGAGGACCACCATCCCTCATGACCACCACAGAACGAGCGGCGCCCAACAACACTGCAGCCTTTTCCGCTCTGCCAGAAGATGGCGGGGGCGCGGCAGCGGCCATGGGCGAGGTGAATATGACGTCAGCGTTGACCAGCATCTGTGACGTGGCTTGGGCGTATGCGTTGTTAGTGTTGCTCCATCCCGCAGGGACCAGGATGGTGACGTCACGGAAGACGGCCCTGTGGTTGGTGGCCGAGTAGAGAAAGGCGGAGGCTTTGGTGAATGTGTCCTGCCGGCAAAATTCAAATGATCTTTTTTTTTTCATTTATTTCATTTCGTTGTTGTTGTTTTTATGTTGGACACGAACGTGCTGCCGCCAAAAAGAAAATCCCTGTTCCAAAGTATAGACAATAAAGTTTGCGTGTTCGTATTGTATTCATGCATTCGAAGCATCTGGTTTCGATAATAAACGTGATGGCGAAGACTGACCTTTTCCTTGTAGTTATAAGGGGCGGGTGACCCAGTGGGAGATATCTATTCCGACTGGGAAGCGACTGTACACGGGTTCGAGTCTCACACAGGACCTGTTTTTTTTTTGTGTGTTTGTTTTTCTTTTTTTCTTTTACAGGAGTGGTGGTCTGGGTGCTAATCTTTCGGATGAGACGATAAACCGTGATCCCGTGTGCAGCATGCACTTAGCGCACACAAAAGAATCCGCTGACAGACTGAGCAGTTCGAATTTCACACAGAAAAACTAACAAAAGAGTAATACAATACAACAGTTGCGAAATTAATACTTGCGTAGTTTTACTTTTGAATAGATTTTTAAAGAACAACCATGTCTTACCAAAAATAAAAGTGCACTATCTAGAAGTTGCACATTAAACCGATCAAATTAATTATTCGTGTTCATAATTTGGTGATTGCCGCTGCCTCCAACAAAAATTTGCTGAAATCTAATAGCATGATTTAAAGACATGAAAAAACTACTATTGCACGCACGCACGCACACACATACACACACAACACACACATGTTCTCGAGTACTATTTAACAAATAAGTTGTCTTGTATTCTGTTTCTCTCTCTTTCTTTCAGGAACTTGTATACACATGATTTTTCATGTCGCATTTTGTCCCCCCCCCCCCCCTCCTCTCTCTCTCTCTCTCGCGCGCGCGCTGTTGTTGTTTTACGAAGAAAAAAGCATAGATAAAAAGGAAGGGCTACATTTAGATGGTTAATCTCGACATTGCAATTATATGGTATGTTCTTATTGATATGATGGGTTTTGATGTCCAGGCACAAATAATCATGATATATATGTTCTTTAGCATGTGTTTGTATTGATATGATATGTGTCGATGTTACGTGCGTAAATATCTATTATATGATTTATATGTACTTTGTTTTCTGTGCACTGTCCACATCTTGGAGACGAACGACTGAAAAAAAAGGCACATTACCCCCCCCCCCTCCCCCCCTGTCACATGTACTTTAAGCTAATAACAAGTACCAAAGTGTCGCAGATCTCTTATTAGTTTATGTTGTTTCAACTCTGTTTTTTTCCTTTCTGCTCCATTTTACCTGTTTTGCACCATTTTTGTTCTTATTAGTACTACTATGTCACGAGAGCTTTACAGCTCAAACATTTCAAACATTTCAGTGTCCAGTTCTCTCTCTCTCTCTCTCTCTCTCTCGCGCGCGCGCGCGCGCACGTGTACTCGTTTACAAATAATTTGTCTTGTATTACTCTCTCTCTCTCTCTCTCTCTCTGTATTTCTCTACTTACCCTCCATTCCCACCCTCTCTGTCTCTTATTTCTTTTATTTTTTTCTGGGTACCTGTGTTCACCAGGTGTGTGTGTTTTTTCCCCCTCTTTCTCTACGTTTATCTCAAGCACCCAATTCACATCTTCATTCACTCAATCCCTGGCGTATCCTTTCTTGTTGTTGAAAAGAAAATGACTTATTTGCTTTTTAATTATCTTTGCAGGAACACACAAAGAAATAGGATAAAGGTGGGACTCTTATTCTTGTTTTTGTTTTATTGTGTAAACAGTTGATAACCGAAGGCAGGTTTTTACATATGAACTGTGGCAGCTTATCGGCACACCTTGCCTTGTTCACCTCATTTTTCCATGCGACAGGACCGTCTGTAACACAGGTAGTTAACACACAACTCCCTACTTCCCTACACGTGTGTTTGATAACAGTGTGTTATATCAGTGTGTTAGAGGTTATCAATACCCTTATGGTGGAGAGCTCTCTCTCTCTCTCTCTCTCTCTCTCTCCATGTGTGTGTGTGTGTGTGTGTGTGTGTGTGTGTGTGTGTGTGTGTGTGTGTGTGTGTGTGTGTGTGTGGCGTGTCTGTGTCTCTGTGTTTCTGTGTCTGTCTGTGTCTGTGGGTCTCTGAGTATTTGTGTGCCTCTGTGTGTCTCTGTGTTTGTCTGTGTCTCTCTCTGTCTGTCTATCTGTCTGCCTCTCTCTGTCTATCCTCTCTCTACCCCCTCGCCTTCCCCCTTTCCCTCCTCTCTCTCTCCCTTTACTCACACCCTCTCTCTTTCACTTTCCGTCACTCTTTCATCCACCCCCCTCTCTCTCTTTATGTCTCTATCTCTCGCTCGCTCGCTCACTTTCTCCCACCCCTCTCTCTTTGCCCTCGTACTCTCTCCCTGTCTCTCTCTCTTTCTCTCTCTGTCACTCTGTCTGTCTGTCTGTCTCTCTCTCTCACGCACTCTGTTTCCGTCTGTAGGCTCACAAATCAGATGAAGAAAACGTTTATTTCAAATTAATCTCTGGCAGAATCAAATGGCGATGCAAATTTAAAAGGGAAACAAAAACAATCGAACGCAATCAATTTTCAGATAAACGCGAGTGATTTCGATTATGACAAAACAGATTTCTAATCAACTCTCGCAAGTTAACTTTTTGTGATGAATCTCAGTTTAATTTGTGACTCGTGACAATTTGTCGAATAAAACCGTTCTTCTTCCTCTCCTCTTGTTCTTTCCCCTCCTCCTCCCCCCTCCTCATCCTGCTCTTTCTTGTCTTCCTCTTCCACCACCACCACCACCACCACCACCACCACTTCCTCCTCCTCCTCCTCAACATCCTCTTCTTCTTCTTCTTCTTTCCACCGCTCCTTCCTTTTTTTCCTTCTGTCCTTTCTTCTATCTACATTTGTTTTCCTTTTCACCTTTTTACTCTTCTCTTTTACACATACATCTCCCTTCTACAAAGATATCTCCCATTTATACAGGTATCTCCATATCATACACGTTTCTCACCTTTATACAGACATCTCCATATCATACACGCTTCTCACCTTTATACAGGCATCTCCATATCATACACGCTTCTCACCTTTATACAGGTATTTCCATATCATACACGCTTTTCACCTTTATACAGGCATCTCCATATCAAACACGCTTCTCACCTTTACACAGACATCTCCATGTCATACACGCTTCTCCCCTTTATACAGGCATCTCCATATCATACACGCTTTTCACCTTTATACAGGTATTTCCATATCATACACGCTTTTCACCTTTATACAGGCATCTCCATATCAAACACGCTTCTCACCTTTACACAGACATCTCCATGTCATACACGTTTCTCCCCTTTATACAGGCATCTCCATATCATACACGCTTCTCCCCTTTATACAGGTATTTCCATATCATACACGCTTTTCACCTTTATACAGGCATCTCCATATCAAACACGCTTTTCACCTTTATACAGGTATCTCCATATCAAACACGCTTTTCACCTTTATACAGACATCTCCATATCATACACGCTTTTCACCTTTATACAGACATCTCCATATCATACACGCTTTTCACCTTTATACAGACATCTCCATATCATACACGCTTTTCACCTTTATACAGACATCTCCATATCATACACGCTTTTCACCTTTATACAGACATCTCCGTATCATACACGCTTTTCACCTTTATACAGACATCTCCATATCATACACGCTTTTCACCTTTATACAGACATCTCCATATCATACACGCTTTTCACCTTTATACAGACATCTCCATATCATACACGCTTTTCACCTTTATACAGGCATCTCCATATCATACACGCTTTTCACCTTTATACAGGTATTTCTATATCATACACGCTTTTCACCTTTATACAGACATCTCCATATCATACACGCTTTTCACCTTTATACAGGTATCTCCATATCAAACACGCTTCTCACATTTATACAGGCATCTCCATATCATACACGCTTCTCACCTTTATACAGGTATTTCCATATCATACACCCTTTTCACCTTTATACAGACATCTCCATATCATACACGCTTTTCACCTTTATACAGGTATTTCCATATCATACACGCTTTTCACCTTTATACAGACATCTCAATATCATACACGCTTCTCACGTTTATACAGGTATCTCCATATCATACACGCTTCTCACCTTTATACAGGTATCTCCATATCATACACGCTTCTCACCTTTATACAGGTATCTCCATATTATACACGCTTTTCACCTTTATACAGACATCTCCATATCATACACGCTTCTCACCTTTATACGGGTATCTCCATATCATACACGCTTTTCACCTTTATACAGACATCTCCATATCATACACGCTTCTCACCTTTATACAGGTATCTCCATATCATACACGCTTCTCACCTTTATACAGGCATCTCCATATCATACACGCTTCTCACCTTTATACAGGTATCTCCTGTGTACATCTCCCGTCTACACATGTGCACCTCTCTTTCACAAAGACGTCCCTCTTACGCTGCTATCATCCCTTTTTTCGGGAATTTCTCTCTCTCTCTCTCTCTCTCTCTCTTCAAGCATCTTCATTTTATACAGGCATGTCCCTTTTATTCGAGCATATTTGATTATATGGGCATCTCTTAACCAAGCATCTATCCTTTTTACAAGCATCTCCTCTTGATACAGACACCCCCTTTCCTTTACAACAAGACATTTCCCTGTTAACACTCATCTTCCTTTCATACAGAAATCTCATCGTTACGCAGACCCCCCCCCCCCCCTCCCCCTCCTTTTTTTTTATTCAGGAGTCGGCAATATCCCCATTTCTTCCCTGTACTTTTCTGTTTATAAGACGGGAAAAGTTGTAAATTGGTTAATAACCTTAACATTATAATATATACTCTACATTTCTTCCCCTCCGCTCTTTGACTGGACTTTTTTACGTCTCATGACAGGGGAAAAAATGTAAAGTATATATTACAATGTTATTTTTTTTAACAAATTTACATTTGTTCCGTCTTCGGAACGAAACTGAATGGAAAGAATACAAGGGAAGAAATGTGGATACTGCCCAGGAACCTCCCTTTTTACACAGACATATGATTTTTATACAGATCATCTCACCTTCACAGAGGCATTGTCCCTTTATATATATACATCCCCCATTTAGACAGCCATCTCCATTTCGTACAAACATTTCCCATGACATTGGCAAACGCTCATCAAATATCGAAAGGATTGGAAATTGACCATCTGAAGGAAAAGACACAGATAATTTTGACTGATATTGTACGCCTGATATAAGTAGCTTCGTTTTTATTTTATTTTATTTTATTTTATTTTATTCTTTTTAGTGTTTTGTTGTATTTTTCATGCATTTAAAGATGTAAGAAAGAAAGAAAGAAAGAAAGAAAGAAAAGGGAAAAACTAGGTGTATGGACAGCCCTAAGAAAGGAAGTTGGAGCCCCCCACCCCCCCCCCCCCCCCCCACACACATACCTGACAACCTCCCCCCCCCCCCGCACCTCCCCCCTCTCCCACGTCAAAAAAAAGAAAACAAAGATAGAAAATGGAAAAAAAACAATAGGTGTATGGAGGATCCTAAAAATAGAAAAAGTGGGAGGAAAGAAGGTTGGAGCCCCCCCCCCCCCCCCCCCCCAGGCC
>NC_134876.1:61109308-61114308 GCF_041734735.1 Babylonia areolata
AGAGAGAGAGAGAGAGAGAGAGAGAGAGAGAGAGAGAGAGAGAGAGAGAGAGAGAGAGAGAGAGAGAGAGAGAGAGAGAGAATTTCGAAATATTTTACTTCAAGATTATAGTCAAAGTCGCAGGGAGACAGACAGACAGACAGACGGACAGAGAGAGAAACAACAAGAAAGAAAAAGAAAATAGTTTGAGACAGAGACAGAGCGCCACTCAGTTACAAGCACTATCTGTTGTTACGAAGCGTTTGTCGATTTGTCAGTGTCGGATAGAACACACAGAATAAATGGGATGGCGTCGCTGCTGCTTCTATGGGTCTTTTTTTTTATATTCCTGATTTGTTTCCCTCTCTTTCTAACGCTGACTACGTTAGCCTATCCGCTTGTCTATCTGTCTGTCTGATTGTCTGTGAGTCGGTATGGCCTGTAATATATATGATTACTTTCTGTCTTCTACGCATATCTCACCGTGATGCATTGTCAGCGTTAAAGCTTCACCAAGGTAATATCAATATGTTTTTCAGTATTTCGGTTTTGTCTTCTTTTATTTATTTATTTTTTTTCTCTCTCTCTCTCTCTCTGCAAATCCATATTCCAATCTCTTTCCCCGTTAGACGCGAACAGAATGGGTGGTGGGCTGAAGTCATTTTAAAGAATCTGTCTCATATGTCTCACTCCCATTTTCTGCCTGTCTCTTTGTCTCTGTCACAGTCTCTGTCTTTCTCATTGTCTTCTCTCTCATAGATAAAAACAAAAGAGAGAGAAGAAGGAAGGGAGGGATAAAATGAAAAGAAAAGAAAAGAAACACACACATTCATAAACGTTTGCATACATACAAACACACACAGTAGTAGTGGTAGTAGGAGCAGCAGCAGTAGTGGTAGTAGTTGCAGCAGCAGCAGCAGCAGCAGCAGCAGCAGCAGCAGTAGTAGTAGTAACAGTAGTTGTAGCAGGAGGAGGAGGAGGAGGAGGAGTACAGCCATCCAGATCGGTCCAACAAAGTTTTGAAACTTTGGGCTGATTTTATTTTTTTAATTTTTCTCTCGAAAACTGAAGATGATTACGTAGAAGCAGTAACATGATTATTCTCAGTGGTCTCATTTGCAGAAAAAACCCCCCCAGACCAGCAGACAGAAGAGGAAACGAATATACTTAACAAAAAAAGTTACTCAGCTCACAGTTGACGCAGAGTAAATCACCAGGGAGGGTGTCTGAACTTTGAAACTGGAAGTGCGGTGTCCAGTTTTCTCGGTCGGTAGGTCATTATATATACATATACATATATATATATATCTATACATATACAAATATATATGTGTGTGTATATATGCATGTATATACATATAAATGTATGTATATAATTTATATGTGTATATATATATATAATATGTATATATATGTATGCATATATACATATATATATATTCATATATTTATATGCACACACACACACACACACAGATCTATATATATATATATATATATATATATATATATATATATATATATCAAGAATGCTGCGCTTATTTTCACACACAAACACATACATAGACACACAAACACAGACACAGACACACACAGAGATACACACACACACACACACACACACACACACACACACACACACACACACACACAAAGAGAAAGAGAGAGACAGAAAGAGAGAGAGAGAAAGAGAGGGAGAGAGAGAAAATGACAGAAAATGACAGAAAAAAGGAAAGAGAGATGGGGTATAAAAAGAACTATGTTAAACAGCTTTCCTGTGTATTAACATGCAGATAAAAGGAAGAAACACATAAGGCTGACCTGACCAAGAAGAGAGGAAAGAAAGACTGTGCCTCTCTCTCTCTCTCTCTCTCTCTCTCTCTGTACGTGTGTGTGTGTGTGTGTGTGTGTGTGTGTGTGTGTGTGTGTGTGTGTGTGTGTGTGTGTGTACGTGTGTGTGTGTGTGTGTGTGTGTGTGTGTGTGTGTACGTATACGAACACACACACACACACATATATATATGTATAATATATATATATATATATATATATATATATAGAGAGAGAGAGAGAGAGAGAGAGAGAACATGCACAGACCACACACACACACAAGCATACACACACACACACACACAGAACACACACACACACACACACACACACACACACACACACAAACTCCCGAACACCAGACACCTCACAGGCGTATGTATCCTCCCGAATCAAACAAAATACTATAAGACTTCCAGTATCAGGAAGCAAGTACTGCGACTGTGTATCGAGCGAGTACTAGGAGCAAGTGTGTGCAAACTACACCGTGGAAGCAAAGTGACCAAATAAACCAAACAGACGGCTGGGAAACGCTAACGTAATTTGGTACAACCCCACCTTCCCCCCACCACCCGCCCCTTACACACACACACACACAGACACACACACACACACACTTTCTTCCATGCTAATGAACTTCCTTCTCTCTTGAGGACAGTCACAGACAATCGGAAGCAGGGGAAATATGAGGGGGATGGGGGAGGCGCGAGAGGAGAGTGGGGGGTGTGGCTGGAGGAGAGGTGGGTGGTGGTGGTGATGATGGGGCGGAGGAAACGTTTGAGGGGATGTAGGTGGGAGAAAGGGAAGGAAGTTTTTGTTGTTGTTGTTGTTTTTTGGGGGGTGTGTGTGTGTTGGGGAGGGAGGGTGTACAGGGGGTGGGGGGGGGGGGGGGGGAGGGGGAAGGTAGTGAGGGTGCGTGGGTGGATGGGTGGGGTGTGGAACGGGTACAAGATGGGGTTTGTAGCGTTTTGAGGGAGGTTGGGGTTGTTGGGGTTATGGTTGCAGAGGTGCGTTTGTGTGTCCCACGCACGCACTCATGCACACACACACACACACACACACACACACGCACGCACGGACGCACGCACTCATGCACACACACACACACACACACACACACACACACACACAGACACACACACATCCACATACATATCCACACACAATTTTACGCTAGCACTTGTACGGAGAAACTCTGAGACACACACACACACACACACACACACACACACACACACACACACACACACACACACACACACACACACACACTCACATTCATACACACTCACATACAAACAAACACGCACCCACGCACATGCAGACACACACCCACACACACACGCACACACGTACACGTGCGCGTGTTCACACGGTTATTCTCTGTCACAAAATCAGAAACATGGACAACAGAGAGAGAGAGAGAGAGAGAGAGAGAGAGAGAGAGAGAGAGAGAGAGAGAGAGAGAGAGAGAGAGAGAGAGAGCGAGGGAGGGTTGGTATGTCGTGTCTTGAGGTCATAATTATTCGAAGTAGCCAAAATTAACTGATGTTTGCGGAAGGAGATCAGTAAAGAGACATGTTATATTGACCCGCTGTTTTATGACAAAAATCCGGTAAACTCTTTGAAGCGTGTTTCTATCAAAAACAAATAAAAAAAAACCCAAACAAATAAATAGCATATCATGCTGGACAGTTCCTCTTGTTTGCTTTTTTTTTTTTTTTTTATCAGGAGGGGAATGAAATGGTAACATCAAAGAGGCATTGTCATGATTCTTGGGAAGAGAAAACCTAATCGCATCACAATCAAATACTCTTGTTACTTTGCGTTTTGTCGCTGTGACCTTAAAATCGGTTAAAGAGCACACACACATACACACACAAACACACACACACACACACACACGCACACACACGCACACACACACACACACACACACAGAAAGACACACGCAACATTCTCATGCATGCTCATGTTTGTGCGCAAACATACACACACATATGTGCTTTCAAAGACGCAGCACGTACGCACGCACGCACACACACACATAAACACACACACACACACACACACACACACACACACACACACACACACACACACACACACACACACACAGGCATTGGCGCACACAACACAAACACACACATACAAATAGTTTTTCTTCAATTACTTTTGATTCAGTTATTATGATACATTAGAAAACGCTCATACAAAGATATTGAATAAGGACTTTGAAAAGGTGGTAGGGGTGGGGAAGTCTAACAAAAGAAAAATGTACGCAACTATCGAACTGGATACAAGACTATCATGTATCTATTCATTCAGGCATCATAACACACACACACACACACACACACACACACACACACACACACACACACACATCCACACACACACACACACACACACACACACACACACACACACACACACACACACACACACACACACACACACAATTATACGCGCACCCCCGCCACCCCCACACATACATACACACATACATACATAATTATACACACATAAACACACTGATATAAAAACACACAAGAAACAAGAAGATGCCATATAATGGAGTTTTATTAGATCACAGAAACAGTTTCGTTATGATAATGATTGAATATTGTTGCAATAGAAAGAATGAGTCACAGTCGTGCTTGGTGGTTGTTTTTTTCCCCTGGAATACATAGTCTATGTAATAACCCAGTGTGTGTGTGTGTGTGTGTGTGTGTGTGTGTGTGTGTGTGTGTGTGTGTGTGTGTGTGTGTGTGTGTGTGTGTGTGTGTGTGTGTGTGTGTGTGTGTGTGTGTGTGTGTGTGTGTGTGTGTGTGTGTGTGTGTGTTCAACTGATGCCTTTCCAGGAACGTTCAATCACTTTTTGGACCAATCTGTTTGATCTGGCCTTAACATTATTCTGATTACTGACACATAATTATTGGAATAATGGATACAATCTATGTTTTTGAACCTATTAAACGATTTTGAAAACCAAATCGGATTTTGTTTAGCTTAAGTATAAAAAAAAATTAAAGAATATGACAGGGCAAGGGTGTCTAAACGCTTTTCCTTACATTTGACAGTCAATGTTTTGCTTATAATTATGGTATGTGGGAAATTTCGTGATTAGCTTCAAACAGACCGATCATCATAGTTCTGTCAAAGACATATAGTTATCTGAAGATACAAGC
>NC_134876.1:61121808-61124308 GCF_041734735.1 Babylonia areolata
TGAAAATTTCACAATCCTGATTTCAGAACGGATATCTGTTTGTTTTTTAACTTGGTTGTCATAATTGTCTTTTTATGATTAAATTAAGACTTCCTAGGATATTAATATCCACACTCATTTTCAGAATGCCCCAACAAACTTCTGAAGAGTGACAGTCTCTCCCACACTTTGCATAGACGAAGTCTGATGCTGGTCTGTCTTATCTGCCAGATGGGCCGTCTTCTTTGCGTCAGCTTCTATATCAAAAGAGAAAGATGGTGAAGAAGAAAAAGAAAGTCCTCGATATTCTCCATTCTTGACTAAAGGGTCACCATGTCTGGAATCAGGTCCTCACCGACACAATTAACGGTCCAGTGAAAGACACTACGGGGTGCCACATGCGTCAAAAGGAGACAGAAGAGAGCACGACTCGGAGGCTGAAATGTCATCCTTCCTGTCACGTGACTCCTTCGCGCTTCCCATCAGGGACGCTGCAAGGTATGGTGAGAAATGGGTCAGTGTTAGCACAGGGTGAAAAGAGGTCATTATTTTTGTCAATCGATTCTTTCTTCTTCTTCTTCTTCTTCTTTGGTGAGGTGGAGTAGATTGTGGAGAGACGTGCTACTGCTTTATTTTTGTTCACGTGGCTGGTGGTAGTTTGTACTGTTGTTGTCAGAGTTGTTGTATTTTCATTCGTGTAATATTTTGTACGAACTTTATCCTTTCATTTGTATTGAATCGGCTGAAAGAAAAATTCTGAGAGGGGAAGGATGGACGAGCAATTAGCGAGAGAGAGAGAAACAAAACGAAACGAAACGAATTTTTATTTCACGAGGGTAGTGGAGTAAGCACAGCTGCTTTTTTTTACATCCAGCCCTCAAGGGCAAAAAAGAAAGAAAAGCGAAAAGAAAAACAAAAAACAAACAAACAAACAAACAAACAAAAAAAACAATAGCAAAACACTCACACAGACACACAGAAACAGATGCAGACAGACAGACAGACAGACACACACACACACACAACACACACACACACACACACACACACACACACACACACACACAATTACACATGAAAATAAAGCGCATGTACACAACTTAACTAAGTACGATGCAACGACACATATTATCATTGAAAAGATCAAGTCATTATAAAATGAAATGATTATTAGATAGGGGAAAAAAGAGAAGAAGAAGAAGAAGAAGAAGAAGAAGATGATGATGATGATGATGATAACAGAGAGAAGGAGAGACATAGTGACAGACAATAGTTGGAACATGTGAAGTGAATTCATGGCAATTATCATATTGTATATATATATATATATATATATATATATATATATATATATATATATATATATCTATATCTATATATATATATATATATATATATATATATATATACATATGTGTGTGTGTGTGTGTGTTCGTTCGTTCTTTAGTTTAACGTCTTTTCACTATAAGTGATATTAGATATCACTTATAGTGATATGTGTGTGTGTGTGTGTGTGTGTGTGTGTGTGTGTGTGTGTGTGTGTGTGTGTGTGTGTGTGTGTGTGTGTGTGTGTGTGTGAAAAATGAATGATATTGAAACATAATCAGTACATTTTAGGATAGTGAGGTGTCAAATTTGAAAGATTCATCAGGTATATATGTAAGTTAGATTTGAATGTTTGGAAATTCGATTCAGTTTTTAAATTTTCTGGGATGTGATTCCATAACCAACCCCCTGAACATGCAAGGCTTGATTTACATAAGATAATCGTTGTAAGAGGAAGGTTCATCCTATGTGAATGTCGATAATCATTAAAAGTAAACATATTTGTCAGATAGGATGGAGCGTTGTTATGAAGGATTTTGTGCATTAAGAGTCCTTTATTGTATAACAGTTTAGCCTTGAGTGGAAGGATACCTGTGTGTTTGTAATCAGTTTCTGTCAGTGTTGAAGATTTGTCAATGTTTAGTTTTACGGCTCTTTTATGGATACTAATCAATGGTTTTAGTAAGTTATTGCTTGCTGAATCCCAAAGAGTGGAAGCGTAATCAATACTGGATTGAATGTATGAATAAAAGAATAATTTTCTGGCATGCATGGTAAGGAATTTTTATATATTTTGTTCAACTAGTATAACTTCGAAGCAATGGTTTTGGGTAGACTTTCTATGTGTTTTGACCAAGATAGGTTATTGTCAATTGTTATTCCTAGAACCTTGTGATTTGCAACTTCTTCAACTTTTACGTCAGAAATGTAAAGGATAGGTAAATTTTTAGTTAGTTTTTGACGTTTTTGCCTACTGGTTATCATCATGAATGTTGTTTTATTAGGATGAAGAGCCATATGGTTAAGTTTAGTCCATTTAACAAGAAGGTTAATGTTTTCTTGCATGGTAAGATAAACCTAGTGAGCATTAGTATTACTTGTATCTAAAGTTGTGTCGTCAGCAAACATTTCGCAGTGTGTTTTTAAGAATAAAGGTAGATCATTTATGTATAAGGAAAATAAGAGAGGGCCAAGG
>NC_134876.1:61129308-61141808 GCF_041734735.1 Babylonia areolata
CACACACATACACACATATGTATATATACATATATACATACATCAAATATATATATATATATGAAGACGCGTGTGCATCACACACACACACACACACACACACACACACACACACACACACACACACACACACACACACACAGAGATAATGTCTACCTAAATTGTGGGCTAAAATAGCCAAACACATACATGCCCACTTGTAGATACGATTCAATGCCAACGAACACAAAAGAATTATGGGCGGTTAATAAGCTGGGAGCTAACAATTACTGGTCTAAAGAGAAGTAAATAAGTTTCACCGTCTCTTGAAGCCACGCGATCTTCAAACCAGACTTGATCTGAATGTACCCATTACTGCAGCTTCACCCACAGACTCCCCTGGGTGATTATCTCACAGAATGGCCCAAGATTAAAGCAGGTGCCATTCCCGAAAGGAGGTTATTTTCTGAATTTACGTGGATCGCGTCTGCTGAATTTGTCAGTGTTACAAAGCTGGTAACTGGATCCCTAAAAACGTCTGACATTTACACACAGAGGGAGACAATTGAGGAAGAAAATGAGAAAGGGTAGAGAACGGAGGAGGAGGGGGCACAGAGGGAAGGGAAAAAGGGGGTGGATGGAGAGAGAGAGAGAGAGAGAGAGAGAGGAGAGAGAGAGAGAGAGAGAGAGAGAGAGAGAGAGAAGTGTTTCCGAGCCAAATTGGTGTTGACAAAGAAGGTGTATTTCCAGAGATAATGAATTCGTTAAAGTTTCAAACACACACACACACACACACACACACACACACACACACACACACACACACACACACACATATATATATATATAAACTTTAACGAAAAGTAATCAAGTAATTTTATAGACTCGGTATAGGTATCCGCTTCCTTTTTAAAAATTCTTTTTAAGTAGATGTGGTGTGTCGTATATTGATCAATCTGTAGACTTTGACGCCTCTTTGAATACACACACACACACACACACACACACACACACACACACACACATATATATATATATATGTGTGTGTGTGTGTGTGTGTGTGTGTGTGTGTGTGTGTGTGTGTGTGTGTGCTATTTTCAGCCATGCTGACAGATGCCTTCAGAGACGCTGACGTAGGCATTGGCATCAGGTACCGCACAGATGGCTCACTCTTTAACCTCAGGAGGCTTCAAGCAAAAACCAAGGTGAGGACAGACACCGTCAACGACTTCCTGTTTGCTGATGACTGCGCTCTCAACGCTGCCTCCGAAGCTGACATGCAACACAGTGTCGACAAGTTCTCTGCTGCCTGTGACAACTTTGGCCTCACAATCAGCACAAAGAAGACTGAGGTGATGCACCAGCCAGCTCCAGGAAAGCCTTACGTTGAACCAAACATCTTCATCAACGGGCAACGACTGAACGCGGTGGACAAGTTCACATACCTGGGCAGTACACTCTCTCGCACAGTTGTCATCGACGACGAGGTGAATGCCAGACCCGCCAAAGCCAGCGCTGCCTTCGGCAGACTCCATAAGAACGTTTGGAACAGGAGAGGCATCACCCTGGAGACGAAGCTCAAAGTATACAAGGCCATAGTTCTCACCACACTGTTCTATGGATGTAAATCATGGACGGTCTACAAACGCCACGCCAAAAAGCTGAACCACTTCCACACCACCAGCCTCAGAAAACTTCTCGGCATAAAGTGGCAAGAGAAGATCCCTGACACAGAGGTGCTCACTTGTGCAAACTTGCCCAGCATCTACACCATCTTGATGCAGGCCCAGCTGCGCTGGGCAGGCCATGTAGTTCGCATGCCAGACCACCGGCTCCCCAAGAAACTGCTCTACAGCGAACTCCAACATGGCAAGCGCTCCCATGGAGGCCAAAAGAAGCGCTTCAAAGACACTCTGAAAGCTTTTCTGAAGGCCTTCAACATCAGCCACGATACATGGGAGCTGAATGCAATGGACAGACCAAAGTGGCGTTCAGCTGTCCACAAAGGCGCCAAATCCTGTGAGGCCAACAGAATCGCTGCAGCAGAGCAACGCAGACAGGCCAGGAAAAGCAGTGCCAGCAAGTCCCCGACAGCCGCCACCATCCCCTGTCCACACTGCGTCAGAACCTTCCGGGCGCAGATTGGCCTGACCAGTCATCTGCGCACCCACAGAGCCCAACCCACCCACCCCCAGGATGACTAGATGGTCTTCGTCGATCCCGACGGACGAACCACACAGGTGCTATTTGAGAATGGGAGACAAGAATGAAATAAAACAAATAAACGAAGTAAACAAACAGGTAAAAAAACAACAACTAAAATACATAACAAAATCAAAGAAAGATAGAAGGAGACCTGGTATTTAACATAAAAAAGGCCAAAGAGGTAATCAATAGGTTGTGGTCGTGTGTGCTGTTTATGACCCAGGAAGATCTCTTCAGATAAGATAGCAGATCTCTGCGGGGGAAAAATGGGAATTCGCTGTCGCATGTCTTGTGAAAATACTCCAAGCCTTCTTCAGATCTTGTCTTCTCACTTGTATTTGAACTGTGTCTGTCTCTCCTGTGTTGTTTCTTTGTCCGTCTGCCTCTGCTTCTGCCACTCTCTGTCTCTCTCGTCTCCGCGCCTCCCCCCCCTCCCACTCTCTCCTGCTGGCTCTCAATTCTGCTTCTGTCTGTCTTTGTCTCTGTCTCTCTCTGTCTGTCTGCCTGTCTGTCTGTCTCTCAGTCTGTCTCTCAGTCTGTCTGTCTGTCTGTCTGTCTGTCTCTCTTGCTGGTTATCACTTCCATTATCTCGGTTTCATTTTTTCTCTCTTCCGTTAAAGTGTGTGTGTGTGTGTGTGTGTGTGTGTGTGTGTGTGTGTGTGTGTGTGAGAGAGAGAGAGAGAGAGAGAGAGAGAGTTTGCGCGTGTGTACGTGCGTGCGTGTGTGTCTACATTTGTGAGTTGTCCATGCGTGTGATATATACCAATTAATGAACAAGAAATTAGCAAAATAATTTTTCTTGGTGTCTGAAACTGGCAGAATAATAGTGTTCAATGCTGTTAGTTCACACAGATAGAGGAAAGGCCTCAAATCGTGGTTCCCGCTTCACTGTCTAGTCAAAAGACACAGAAGGGGAACTGAAGATGCTAACACCACGACATTCACCAATCTAGAAAAAAACACACACAGAAGATCATAAATGCTACAGTTTTCTTTAATCGTTCAGCTGGTGTCGCTGACAAACCAGTCATCTACAGACAGTCCATTCTTTTTTTTTTTCTTTCAGCCTGATGCAAAGCATAAATTCACAAACACTGTCGAACCTAAAAGTACACTCTCTGGCTGTGAAATCTGGCAGCAGCTAAAATTGGTGATAATGAACACACGTGAATGCATGTTGTCCCATTTGCTAATTTCATTCAGAAAAATCCGATGCTGTTAGCGATGAAGGTTCTCTCCACATGACCGTTGCAGGGCAAGCAGTAGGGTTTTCTCGCCTGTTATTTTTCATCTTTGGTCTTTTGATGGAGAAATGTGTCAGCCAAACTTCTCCATTGTTCAGTATCTTCAACAGTCCTGCTGCTTTTCCAGTTCCAACTGGCATGGAAGCCTTGTCACATCATGTTAGAGCATGAAGAGAAAGCAGCAAACGTCGACTGTCTGTGAACTCACGAATCAAGTGGTTGACGGGCGCGCGCAATAGCCGAGTGCTTAAAGCGTTGGACTTTCAATCTGAGGGTTCCGGGTTCGAATCTTGGTAACGGCGCCTGGTGGGTAAAGGGTGGAGATTTTTCCGATCTCCCAGGTCAACATGTGTGCAGACCTGCTTGTGCCTGAACCCCCTTCGTGTGTATACGCAAGCAGAAGATCAAATACGCACGTTAAAGATCCTGTAATCCATGTCAGCGTTCGGTGGGTTATAGAAACAAGAACATACTCAGCATGCACACCCCCGAAAACAGAGTATTGCTGCATTCATGGCGGGGTAAAAACGGTCATACATGTAAAAGCCCGCTCGTGTACATGCTAGTGAGAGTGGGAGTTGCAGCCCACGAACGAAGGAGAAGAAGAAGAAGAATCAAGTGGTTGATGTTCCAACACCTATTTTTTTCCTCCTTGCCTGGGGGAATAAAAATCAAAATGTCCTGAGCTCTTGCACTGGCAGGATGTGTCAGCAATACATGAATGACAATGTCCTCTCTGATGACATTTTACGATCTGATGCTCTGCACACTGTATTGCAGTTTGATTTGTTGTGAGACCCGCGTTACTCCTGACATGTATCACTGAGCTGAATGATTCCAAAGAGCTGATCCGAGGGCATGGATGAAGCGCTGCTTTTCTGTCAGCGTTACAAAGCAAAACTGATCCGTGCACGACTGGAGCATCATGGCTAATGCAAAGTGCACAGCCTCCCACATTTTCCTCTAGCACTCCCTCCTCCAGTACTATCTTATCTCCCCCTGTAACCCCACCCACCCTCTCTCCATCCGTAGACACCCGCTTCCTAGTCTGGCGCATTACAATGAGACGACTCTCCTCCACTGCATTGTGAGAAAATTTGAATTTCTTCAACTGGTTTATTCGTTCATTTTCTTTAACATTTAACGATTATCCATTTATCCAAACTGCGTATATCACATGTGCACAGAAAGACCAAAGAAAGTAAGAGAGAGAGAGAGAGAGAGAGAGAGAGAGAGAGAGAAGGACAGGGTGAGAGAGAGAGAGTGTGTGTGTGAGATAGATAGATGGAGAGAGAGAGAGAGAGAGAGAGAGAGAGAGAGAGATACACACACACACACACACACACACACACACACACACACACACACACACACACACAAGTAGACAGTAGTAACCGTGCCTGTGTGGAGCACACAACAGGCTGCAAAATAGAACCAGTGTATTGATATTGTTGTTAGGTATAGAATTCGTGTGTTTGTGTGGGCTTAACTGGAGACAGAGAAAATGGTGGTAAGAACTGAATCAGATCACAGAAAATGAAATAGATTAAGAAATGATATTTCTGTCTCTTCTCATTTAGCGATCTCTAGCCCTATATTAAGATTCCGAAATATCTCTATGAAAGAAAAGTCAATAAGAGACCTAATCCTTTTAGATTAAAGACTGAATACCAAAAAGCAAACCCAGTAGCAGCAATACTGAACCCTACTCTTCAGTGAGTGAAGATCAGTCGATACACTCCCAATAGCCAGCCATCCCACCTACCGTCAGAAGGAGTCATCGTGTTGAACTTTGCCCAATGTCTGCTCACAGCCTGTGAAATCTGAAATGAGGATCTGTCCCCTTTCACACTCCTTCTCCCTTCACACAGATTGCTTGCCGACCACTGGCTGACCTTTTTCAGTGGAACTCTCCACACTTGATACAGACCAGTGTTTGCCATGGGGACACTCCGCTGATGGGGCCTGGCTTCTTCGTAAGATAGAAACAAGTTAGTTTGGTCTGCCACAGAGAGAGAGAGAGAGAGAGAGAGAGAGAGAGAGAGAGAGAGAGAGAGAGACAGACAGACAGACAGACAGACAGGCAGAGACAGAGAGGGGAAGCGAAGGGGTGTGGGGGTGAGAGTGGGTGGGCAGACAGGGTAGGGGGAGGGTTGGAGGGTGAGACTAGCAGTTCATTTCCGGTTGTTTTATTCTTTCAGACGAAAGCAAACATAACCAAGGTCTCCAGTCTGAAAAGAAATGATGTGACATTATTATTTTTCTTTCTTTCTTTCATTCTTTCTTTTCTTTGATTTTTTTTCCCATCTTGTATCTGTTGAACCCCAGCTGAGAAGCTCAATATAGTGATCATTTTAAACAAGATGTACACATGAACTCATGGACTCTCCCTTTTTTCTGTTTTCCTCTTTATTTCTTTGTCTCTGTTTCTGTCTCTCTCTGTCTCTGTGTTTCTCCCTGTGTGTCTGTCTCCACCTCTCTTTCACACACACACACACACACACACACACACACACACACACACACACACACACACACACACATATATATATATATATATGCATCTGCCACTCTCTCCTCCTCCTCCTCTCTCTTGACTGAGGATGACTGGGGTTTGGCCACTAATCCCCATAATAAGTCACCACAAGACGTACTATGAATGGACACCAAGTGTGTCAAAAGTCCTCAGCAAGTCAATGACGTCAAGTGCAGACACTCTGGTGCGCCAAATGGGTCAAAAGGAGGAGGAGGAGGAGGAGGAGGAGGCGGCGGCAGGGGAGGCCGACAACTCTAAAGCTGAAATGTCATGCTTCCTGCCACGCAGACAGGAGCTTGCAGCTGGAGGCGATGCAAAAAACAACAACACAAAACAAACAAACAAAAAGAAAAAAAAACACACACAAAAAACAACCTAAAACACCCACTCTGGCACGTGGAAAGCGGTCCGATTCTTCTGAAGGAAAAGAAACTGCTGAATCTAGGTTCAGAAGAGCGCTTTGCATTATTTTAGAATGTGGGTTGGTTGCTTTTCTCTGGGTTCTCTGGGTAGCAGGTTTTTGTTCTCTTCGTGTGTTTGTGGGTGTTTTTCTTTTGTATTTATTATTATTTTTTTAACAGTACAATATAATGTAATGCGATGCAATACAATACAATACAATGCAGTACAGTAAAATTCAATACAACTCAATACAATGCAATACAATACAATGCAGTACAGTACAATACAATACAATGCAATGCAGTACAGTACAATACAATACAATGCAACACAACACAACACAATACAACACAATACATTACAATACAATACAACACAGTAGCCTACATGTTTTATTCATCCAAAGACGAAGTCGCTCACACCACATTCACATTTTCTCATTCCACAATACTGACGCACATCATAAGCGTGCCAAAATGTTGAACAAAAATGAGCAACATGAGTGTGAAGGAAGAAGACAGAAAAGAAAAAAAAAGAGAGAGAAGAGAATAGAATGAAAGAAAGAGAGAGAGACAGAGACAGACACGGGAGAGAGTGGCAAGGCAGACAAAACACAGCCAGGCAGACAACGGACAGACAGACAGACAGACAGGCAGACAGACAGACAGACAGACATGCACCACCACCAAGGCATGGCAACAACAAGACACACAAAACCAGTCATCAGTCCCCTCTTGTTGCTCTGCTGATGATAACCCAATCCCAATTGTCCCCACCCCCCACCCCCAATTATCAGCCCCCCCCCACCCCCTAATTGTCCCCCCACCCCACCCCAATTGTCCCCACCTCCCCATTGTCCCTCCACCTCCATTCACCTCCACCCCCCCCGCCCCCCCAATCATCATCAATATCATGCCCCACTCCACTCCTCTTCGTTCTCCTCCTCTTCCACACCCACCTTACCACAATTTTCTCCATTCATTTTTGTTGCCAGCAGCGATCACAACAACTGCGTCTGTCTGTGTGTCTGTCTGTGTCTGTGGTTGTGTGTCTGTGTTTGTAAGTCTTTCTCTCTCTCCTTCTGTGTGTGTGTGTGTGTGTGTGTGTGTGTGTGTGTGTGTGTGTGTGTGTGTGTGTGTGCGTGCGTCGTGTGTGTGTGTGTGTGTGTGTGGGCGTGCGTCGTGTGTGTGTGTGTGTGTGTGTGTGTGTGTGTGTGTGTCTGTGTGTGTGTGTGTGTGTGTGTGTGTGTTCGTTTCTCTCTCTCTCTCTCTCTCTCTCTCTATATATATATATATATATATCTGTTTGCATGTGCGTGTATATATATATATGTGTGTGTGTGTGTGTGTGTGTGTGTGTGTGTGTGTGTGTGTGTGTGTGTGTGTGTTTGCACGTGCATGTGTATATAATCTTTATGCAGACCAGCATGTGTGTGTGGGCGCCTGCATGTGTCTTCCACCACAAACTGTTGTTCCTAACGTCTCCGTGCATCCTTACAAGTCAAGACAGACAGAGAGAGAGAGAGAGAGAGAGAGAGGGAGAGAGAGAGAGTGAGGGAGAGAAAGAGTGTGTGTGTTTGCGTGCTTGCGTGCGTGCTTGCGTGCGTGTGTGCGTGCGCGCGCGTGTGTGTGTGTTTGTGTTTTTTGGTGTGTGTGTGTGTGTGTGTGAAAGAGAGAGAGAGAGAGAGAGAGAGAGAGAGAGAGAGAGTGAGTGTGTGTGTGTGGCGGATGAGGTGGTCGGGGAGAGGGGTGGGTGGGTCTGTTGTTCCAGTGACAAAAATCCAATTTGTCTCTCCGTGAGGCAGTGAAGACCCACATTGGCACGAACACGGCGCCATACTTTCCCCACGTGGTTATCAACCGCTTGTTTGCAACAACCCTTGTGATTAGGTTTGTCGCTGCATCCGTAATAGATGTATGGTTCCTGATGTCTTACTGTCTGCGAGGATTTTCTTTCTTGCTTTCTTTCTTTCCTTTGTAACTGTAGGGAGGGTGAAGGTAGGAAGAGGTGGGAGGTGGTGTGTGGGGATGGTGATGGGGAGGGGTAGGCCTACATGCATTTTCTTCAGATATCATATGGTGTGTGTTTGTTCAATTCTGATGACGGGGATACTAGCGTGCGTACGCGCGTGCATGTGTGCATTTTCGTGTGTATGTGTGTGTGTGGGGGGGGTGGGTGGGGGATGGGGGGTGGGGGGTGGTTGCGTGCGTGTGCACTTTGTGACTCTCTGTGTACCGTAGCTCTGGCAGAGAACTTTAAGGTTCTCATGGTCAAATGTTTGGAATGGAGAATTGAATCCTCAGTTGTACCGATTCATACAAACAAATTAGAAAATGCACACACACACACACACACACACACGCACACATTCAAACACGCACGTTCGCGCGCGCACACCCACACGCAGACACAGACAGACAGACAGACAGACACAGACACACCACTCACTCGCACACACAGGCTGGCAGTAAAGAAGCACAAAAACAGAAAGTGGTGATAGTTGTCTGAGTTCATAATATCACTCCTCCTCCCTTCGTTCTCGTCTCATCTGGCAAACGCTGCATGCAAACGAATGACGCATTTCCCGGGACTTCGTCATTATTGTATTACGTCACCAGGCCAAAGAGACCATATGGACGGCTTCAAGACACGACAGAGTCCCATAAAGAGAGGGAGGAATATACAGAATCGAATCGCGAGATTGGTCGCTGGTTTCTCTGATGCTTCTGTTAGAGTTGCCCGACTCTCTATCTGTCTTGCTGCATGTGAATGGGCTGATTATTTACGCAGGGTCGATGGTTCCAGTGGCCTAATTCTCTGTGCTTCAAAGCAACTGGTGCAGTTACATAACCGTGTTCTAAAAGTGCTGTGGATTCTTGTTGTGGTCCGCTAGCCTTCGTCTCTTGTCTCTCTCTCTCTCATTTTATTTTATTTTTTTATTGTTCTTTTTTTAGTATCTTGTCCTTAATCTGAGAAGAAAATGCTTCTTTGATCTGTAAATCAAACACATGTTGCATGCACTCTATTTTGTTGTGACTTCTGTTGTTATGGGGTCAGAGGTCTGACAAAACAATTTTGACTTTGTTCCTCAATTCAGTTCAAAATACTTTATTGTCTGCTTCAACCAAAACAGAAAATTCTCTTTAGGCTCACTTAAAATAAATCAAAATAAAATACCCGTCAGCAAAAATCAAAGAGAAAAAACAAACTGACACACCCTTCACTGATCACCATGCACACATCAATTATAATGTAAAATGAAAAACATGTGGGTAAGATACTATTACATTATGATTTAGAGTGTAACAACTGTGTGTGTGTGTTGCGAGTGTGTGTTGCGTGTGTGTCCGTGCGTGTGCATGCATCGTTATATCCCCTTTCTTACGCATGCGCGCACATAAGCAGCACCGCACGCTCTCATTATTTGATTTTATTTATTTATTTATTTATTTATTCAATCATTTATTCATCCATTAATTTTTCTCTTTTCTATTGATTATTCATTTATTCATTTGTGTATTTTTTTAATTTTTTTTTTACAATTTTATTTTTGTTTATTCTATTTCCCCTCAAGACCTAACAAAGCACATTGGGTTACGCTGCTGGTCGGGCATCTATGTAGCAGATGTGGTGTAGCGTGTACGGATTTGTCCGAACTCACTGACGCCTCCTTGAGTAAACTTGAAATCATCTGAAATCCCAAGCATTAGCTTTTATTTCTGGAGAATTCGTGAGTCATGGTTCATTGGCGTCAGGACCACATGCAGAGAATGCGGTGATTCTGCAAGCCTGTTTAAGAGGACTGGGGATTAGAACAAACGGGGAGATTGTGTCAGGGAGGGAGGGGAGGGATGGAAAAGACATTGGTATCAGGGCACCAGTAAGGAGGTAAACGGCCGGGTGGGGTATGAGGGGAGGGGGCGGGGGGGTAGGAAAGACACGTTCTCAATAGAACATCATGGAAAAACCAAGATCGAGTTCTTGGTCGTTTCAAATGGGAGCTCACTGCTCTTTCAACAACTACAGATACGTTTGTCTTTTCCTCTCTTTCTCTTCACGCCACACGATGGTTGGAAACGACACCGTCTGAATGAACTCATTACTACGGTTTCAGCTACAGACTGTCCCCGGCGATTTGCTGGAGAATAGCCCAAGATTACACGGCAGACTTCCCTTGAACGAGATCGTTTCCTAAAACTGGAGTTGTGTCTCTCGGAGTTCACCAGTGTTTTAAAAAGCAGTAACTGAATCCCCCAAAAGACCCCTGACATTCCCAGACAGAATAAACCTCGCAGGCAGTTTAGGGAAGGGAGTTGGTGGGATTGAAGGGTGTGTGTGTTGTGTGTGTGTGTGTGTGTGTGTGTGTGTGTGTGTGGATGGGGGTGGAGGCTGAGAGAGAGACAGAGACAGAGAGACAAAGACAGAGACAGAGAGAGATGAAAAACGTGTTTGAGATGAAGGGGAAAAAACGTACGACTCTTGAGACAAATTTGGTAAAAGTTGTAGAAATCTTTCGAAATGCGTAAACAAAATTGTCTACTGGCTTGAGTATTTTGGCGTTCTGCGTAACAGGGACAAGACCTCACTTGACCTTCATAACCCCATCACTGACGACCACACAGTTAACTCTTTCCATACGAACGGCGAAAGAGACGACGTTAACAGCGTTTCACCCCAATTACCATCATCAAAATATTGCAAGCGGAAGGCTCTTATACTGAAGACGTGAATGTTGACAAAGAAAACCACAATTCTGACGACTGAAGCTAAAGGTTGGGTCATTCAGACACCCACTGGACATCCGAGGGGTCTGTGTAGAGGAGAAGAGAGGACTGGCCGTACTGAGTGAGTTAAAAAAAAAAGTTGTATGCATCCGGGATATAAAACGGCATTTCTTCTTTGTTCCAAACGTTTGGACTTTGCAGTATTTTCAGAGGGCCTTCTCTGTGAGTTTGTAAATGCCGTCATTTGTACGTTCTGTTAAACAGTTGCTGTAAATGATTTTGTGATTTTGAAATATTGGAGATTGCCAGATCAAACATTGAAAGGAGGCGAAACAGATGACAGGTGGGAAGTTTCTGGGTTTCTTATGTTCCTGCACTTTCCTGTATAAGAACACTGGTTACAGATGGGTTGTAACATACACCGTTAAAAATGAAGCCAAGCTAAATATTATGAACATATCTATAAATACGAGTACGTTTCACTCAAAGGGATGTATATATCAGCTGAGTTCAAAACAAATATGAATTGTTCTTACATTAACATGACGGCAGTGACAAGAAAGGAAACCACGAAAAAAAAAAAGAACACACACCAAGAGAATTTAAAACAGATAGATAGATAGATAGATAGACAGATAGATTGATTGACGGATAGGAAAATAAATAAATGAATAAACAATAAATAAATAACTGGGGTGGCTCAGAGTAGCGGTACTTTTTCATAAAGAAGGGCTGCTATTTTTTTTCCCCAAATAATACTTCTCCACTTATACCCCCTACCCCTATTAAAAAAAAAGAAAAGAAAAAAAGAAAAAAAAGAAAAAAAGAAAGCAAGGAGGAGTTAGAATTAAACTGGAAGTACGAAAACAAAACCCACTGCCAGATTTTCCCCCAAATGGCATTCCAGTCACAATCCACGTAAAGTGGCGCCTATATCGAATCTCCCCCTCTCCCTGTCTGTGCATGAGTGTTGGATGGAAGGGTTCCTGGTACCATGAGAGATGTGTCTGTCACTGACGACGTTCAAATAGGACTGAGCTACATCCCACCCACCAACTCTCTCAACTCGCAGCACTTAGCATTGTGAAATCAACGTTTTTTTTCTTCTTTTTGTTTGTCTACACTAATGTGAGCCAGTCAAAATTATAAAGCTTATTTCATTCTTGTTTTTATGTGTGACTGGCTTCAATGTTTTTTAATTCAAGTTTTTTTTACAGCATTCTTGCAAAATGAAAACTAATTTGATATACACATTTAGATTTCAATTGATATATATATATATATATATATATATATATATATATACATATATACACACATTTTACCTAATACATAAACACAAACATGATTACTACTTAGCAATTGAAAAAAAAGAACAAACAAACAAAAACACACACATGCACTCATGAC
>NC_134876.1:61146808-61151808 GCF_041734735.1 Babylonia areolata
CAAATCCTGAGAGGATGAGTAGTCGTTGTGGCACCTGTAATGACTATATCAATCAAACAGCTGTCAGGAATAATGTTCGGATTTTGTTGTTGAGGATTGTTGGTTCAAATCCTGAGAGAATGAGTAGTCGTTGTGGCACCTGAAATGACGGTTCTGTCAATCAAACAGCTGTCAGGAATTATGTTCGGATTTTGTTGTTGAGGATTGTTGGTTCAAATCCTGAGAGAATGAGTAGCCAGTGTTGTTGCCTGGAAAGTACTCCAAATACTATTTTGACTCCAGTGGGATCAGTCAAGAAGTATTCCACCAGTGAAAATATCTTAACAGACGCTACCCCCTGTTCCACTCAGGAATATGTTTATTCCTCTTCTCTGCCTCTGTCTTTCTGTCTCTGTGTCTCTCTTTGTAACACTGTCTCTGTCTGTCTCTGTCTCGATCTCTGTCTCTCTCTCTCTCTTTCTTTCTGCCTCTGTCTGTCTGTCTGTTTGTCTGTCTGTCTGTCTCTCGTCCGCATTTTCTTTTCTTTTCTTGTTGTCTTTACAGTTGTCAACCACAGTGTTGTTGCTGCTGTTGTTGTCATTTCTGTTTGTGTTGTTGCTGCTGTTATGTCTGTTGTGTGTCAAAGTCTGCAAATGGTTTTCCAGTCCGTTCGGCAATGTTTCAACCATTCGTTTCATGCCATGCTTGCTGGTCCAGAATTGTTAGCGTCCTTCCTCTGTTTTGATAAAATGTTCCCGGAGGATAATTTGCATACACCCTCCCCCCCCCCCCCCCCCTCTCTACTTTTGAGAAAGCATGATCTCATAGCATATTATGGCCTGTAGCTTCTCATTTCCAGTATTGTTTCGTTGAAATGTGTTTTTGTCCCTGAAGATTTTGTTCACTTAGTTATCTTTTGAGGGGACATGACCTGACGTATAACCCAATCACATTCCCATTCACATTCATATTCGCATTCGCATTCACATTCGTATCTCTCTGTCTGTCTGTCTGTCCATGTCTCTCTGACTCTGTCTCTGTCTCCTTCTCCCTCAAGCACACAACAAAAGCAGGACATGGTATCCACGCAAATCTCATGTCACGTGTCACATTCACCAGTAATCATCCAATCAGAAAAAAACAACCTTTGATAACGACATAGGATGAGTAACTCTACGCCAGGCACAGGATGTCTGTCGAGGTTTTCACACATGATCGAACAGGAGTCAGGTCTGTGCAGTCGTTCTTGCAAAATCTCTATTCTATCTCTGTCTTTCTCTTTCTCTCTGTTTCTCTGTTTATGTGTGGTGAGACGGAGAGGTGAGATGGTGGTGACAGATGCGTGTGCCAGTTGCTTGAATTGTGCTCACGATTGTTTGTAATGCCACCATGTCCGAAGGGTTTCACTGCTGAATGGGCATTAAAATAATTGTCATTGTCATTCTCGCTGTCCCTGTCACTGTCCCTTTTCTCTGTCTCCCTCTCTCTCCTTCTCACTGTCTGTCTCTCCCAATCGCTGTGACTCTTTCATTTTCTCTTCTCCCCCCCCCCCTCTCCTTCTGTGTCACAAGCGTGACTGAATAATACATATTTGCCAAGTGCGTGGTCTTCGTGTTAGGTGTGGCGTTTGTGATGAACGTGTAGTTGGTGATTGTGAGTTTTAGGAAGGTAAGAATGCGCACGCATGAACGTTTTACGGAAGTGTGGCCGGGGTGGTGGTGGCGACAGGGTGTTTTCTGAGTGAGTTCTCTCCTTTACTTTCCTGCCATGGAGTGCCTGGGGCCTTCTGCCAGGAAACACAAAGACTGGTTTGATGAGAACTGCACTGAGATCAAGCAGCTGCTGGAAGACAAACGCCAAGCCTACAGAGCCCACATTGAAGATCCCAAGTCACAGTCAAAGAAAGACATACTGAAGAGCGCACGCAGCACCATCCAGCTGAAGTTGCGGCAGATGCAGGATTCCTGGTTGAGCAACAAAGCTGATGAGATCCAGGGCTTTGCAGACAGGAACGACATGAAGAACTTCTATAACGACCGGAAAGAAGTCTACGGTCCCACCACCTCCGGATCTGCTCCACTCCTCAGTGCTGATGGTTCTACCCTAATCACTGACAAGGACGGGATCCTTGAGAGATGGGCTGAACACTTTGACAGCGTACTGAACCGCCCTTCCACCATCAATGATGAAGCAATCGACCGACTCCCCCAGGTACCAGTCAGTGAGTCGTTGGATGCCATTCCAACTTTGGAGGAGACCCAGAAAGCTATCCGTCTGCTATCCAATGGCAAAGCCCCTGGCTCAGACTCCATTCCAGCTGAGGTCTACAAAGATGGTGGTATGGCGCTGACTGAGAAGCTTCATCAGCTATTCCAGCTCATCTGGCAGCATGAGGCAGTTCCACAGGACTTCAAAGACGCTTCCATCATACACCTGTACAAGCGCAAAGGAAATCGTCAGGCCTGTGACAACCATCGTGGAATATCCCTGCTGTCCGTCGCAGGCAAGACTCTGGCCAGAGTGCTACTCAACCGTCTCATAGCGCACCTTGAGCAAGGTCTCCTACCAGAGAGCCAGTGTGGCTTCCGGAAAGAACGCGGGACTATCGACACAGTGTTTGCTGCCAGGCAGCTCCAGAAGGGTCAGGAACAGAACGTCGACCTTTACTCCACCTATGTCGATCTGACCAAGGCCTTCGATACTGTTAGCAGAGATGGCCTTTGGAGAATCATGGCGAAGTACGGCTCCTCCCTACCCACTTTGGGTTTGTGACACTCTGTCGATCTCTCTCTCTGTCTGTGTCTGTCTCTCTTTCACCATATGTTTGTTCTCTCTCACTCACTCACTCACTCACTCTCTCTGTGTGTGTGTGTGTGTGTGTGTGTGTGTGTGTGTGTGTGTGTGTGTATTTCTTTTTATCACAACAGATTTCTCTGTGTGAAATTCGGGCTGCTCCTCCCCATGGAGAGCGTGTCGCTACACTACATCGCCACCCATTTTTTTTTTTTTTTTTTCATGCGTGCAGTTTTATTTGTTTTTCCTATCAAAGTGGGGTTTTCTGCAGAATTTTGCCAGGAACAACCCTTTTGTTGCCGTGGGTTCTTTTACGTGCGCTAAGTGCATGCTGCACACGGGACCTCGGTTTATCGGCTCATCCGAATGACTAGCGTCCAGACTACCACTCAAGGTCTAGTGGAGGGGGAGAAAATATTGGCGACTGAGCCGTGATTCGAACCAGCGCACTCAGATTCTCTCGTTTCCTAGGCGGACGCGTTACCTCTAGGCCATCACTCCACGTAAGGGGTGTGTGTGTGTGTGTGTGTGTGTGTGTGTGTGTGTGTGTGTGTGTGTGTGTGTGTGTGTGTGCAAAAAGGCTAGACTAAATTGGATCACGTTGCATCTCATGTCACCACTCACCACGCCGCTCTGTTTTTTTTGTTTTTTTTTTTTTTTTTTTTTGTACCAGCACCAACAGAAGCAGCGAGAGAGGAGAGTACCTATGACCATCAAACAGGATCAATACTTTGCGGCTTCTGTTGATGTGCCGGACTGGAGATGACTGTAAATAAGTAGGGTAATAGAACTCGTGTATAGCGGTTACCGGAACAGCAAATCTAGGGCAAGGGGCTTCTCTGCCTTTCTCTATGTGTGTGTGTGTGTGTGTGTGTGTGTGTGTGTGTGTGTGTGTGTGTGTGTGTGTTTGTTCGTGTGTGTGTGTGTGTGTGTGTGTGTGTGTGTGTGTGTGTTAATATCTCTTTCTCTGCCTCTGGTGTCTCTTCGTGTCTCTCTCTGCCTCTGTGTTTCTGTTTCTCTAAGTGTCTCTCTTTAAATCTGTATCTCATTGTGTCTGTCTCTGCCTCTGTGTCTCTGTGTCTTTACGTGTGTGTGTGTGTGTGTGTGTGTGTGTGTGTGTGCGTGTTAATATCTCTTTCTCTGCCTCTGGTGTCTGTTCGTGTCTCTCTCTGCCTCTGTGTTTCTGTTTCTCTAAGTGTCTCTCTTTAAATCTGTATCTCATTGTGTCTGTCTCTGCCTCTGTGTCTCTGTGTCTTTACGTGTGTGTGTGTGTGTGTGTGTGTGTGTGTGTGTGTGTGTGTGTGTGTGTGTGTGTGTGTGCGCGTGTTAATGTCTCTTTCTCTGCCTCTGGTGTCTCTTCGTGTCTCTCTCTGCCTCTGTGTTTCTGTTTCTCTAAGTGTCTCTCTTTAAATCTGTATCTCATTGTGTCTGTCTCTGCCTCTGTGTCTTCACGTGTGTGTGTGTGTGTGTGTGTGTGTGTGTGTGTGTGTGTGTGTGTGTGTGTGTGTGTGTATCTCTGCCTCTGTGTGTCTCTCTCTCTTTCTGGCTCAGTCTCAGTGTCTCAACGTGTCTCTCCCACACTTTCAGACTGCGATCAACACTGATGTCTTAAAACACTGAATAAAGCTTGTTCGCTTTTGGCATGGGCCGCATATTATTGTTGGTTTTTGTTAAAGGATCATGTGTTTGCACCCTTTCATGAGGGGCAGTGGCCTAATAGCTTGCTTGAATAAATTACCCGTATCTCTCTCTCTCTCTCTCTCTCTCCCTCTGTGTGTGTGTGTGTGTGTGTGTGTGTGTGTGTGTGTGTGTGTGTGTGTGTGTGTGTGTGTGTGTCTGTGTGTGTGTGTCTGTCTGTCTGTCTGTGTTAATAAAAGTTAATCTACATCAATAGTGACAATTAAACAAATGACAGTGTTTCTGCTTCGTCTTCTTCACTCTTAACGATGTATGAATATATGTATGTGCGTGCGTGCGTACGTTTTTGTGTATGTGTGTGCTTGTGTGTGTGTGTGTGTGTGTGTGTGTGTGCACGTGTGTGTGTGCGTGTGTGTGTGTGTATGTGTGTCTGTGTTTGTGTCTGTTTGTCTGTCTGTCTGTGTGTCTGTCTGCCCCCCCCCCCACCCCCACCCCCCTCTCTCTGTATATCATATACCTTCAGCTAAGATACGCACTAGTTACCTAAATTCTGGCGGTGAATAGAAAGGAACAAGCTGTTTCAGTTACAT
>NC_134876.1:61156808-61159308 GCF_041734735.1 Babylonia areolata
TGACCTCTCTACCTTGTCTATCTTTATTTCTTCATTCACACGACAAGAGAGAGAGAGAGAGAGAGAGAGAGAGAGAGAGAGAGAGAGAGAGAGAGAGAGAGCTACAGACATATTCATCTACAGAAATATTCACGACGGCACTCAGTAGGCCGCTCAGGCAAGAAAAACGATATGTCATTCTCACCCAAACGATTGAAATATTAAACACTGCAGGTAAATCGTTCTGATTAGGGGGACGATATACCAGGGTCCCGTGTACAGAACAGACTTAGCGCACGTAAATGTACCCACGACAAAACAAGACTTGTCCCTGGCAAAATTATGTAGAAAGAAAATCCAGACTAATGGTAAAAACAAATACACTTTTCGCTGGGGTGAGCAACCCAAATTTCACACAGAAAAATCTGTTGCGACAGGAAAATAACACAGTACTATACAATACAACACAATGCAATACAATACAACACAATGCAATACAATACAATACAATATCCATTTGGATACGGGAAGAATGTAAAAAGTTAGTTACTGGTGTAGAAGTTAGCAGTATACTCCTGCCTCTGGCGCTTTTGAAACTGACCAGCCTCACGCGAGAGACAGATAGATCTTTCCAGCCAGATCGTATGCCCATTGGAGCTATATTACGCAGCTGTCAGGGGAGTCTGATTGGATGAACCGAATCGTATAAGCGTTGTCAGGGGCCAACCAAAAGACTGGAATAAAGAGTGTTCGTGAATGAAGTCATTTGATCAAGCTGCTAGGACGGGCCTGTGATTGAGACAAAGAAACCTGAACCACACAGTTCTTAAGTTGGAAACAAACAAACAAACAAAGAAAATCGAAAATTGGAGTACCGCTAAAAATGGAGGTTTCCGTTTCGAAGATCGTTGATATGTTAACAGTCATTGATGACGGCTTTTGCGAATAAGAGATCATTTTTATGCACACTGCCTACGATGGAGATTTCCGTTTTGAAGATCATTGATATGTCAACAGTAACTGATGACGGGCTTTGCGAATAAGAGATCATTCTTTATTCACAATGCCGACAAGTTTGTGCTGTGGATTTATGGACGGTTTGGTAGGTAAAAGAATTGTCAGTGTGTTATTCATGTTTTGTGTTTATACTGTACATTTTTATATTGTCTTTGTGTGCATCGGTTCTGTTTTATTTTTTTAAACTTATACCGTGCTCTCTTCTCTTCTGGTTGAGTTGTACTTGTAGTTTTCTGATGTAGTATCCAGCTGGTGCCAGTTGCATTGCTTGGTTCAAACTTTCTGACAGCCTACGTTGACCAAACTACGCCACTGGTCAGTTCCACACTACACAGATTTAGTAGCGGGTTACGACCATACTGGGCTCTTTCGTCCGAGCAATGCAACTGGCTCCCACGGAATGAAGCGTCGCCCATCTTGCCTAAGTTCCTTATCAGGCAGTTATAGAGTGAATAAAAAGAAACAGGACTCTGGTATTTCGCATTCGCAGTTCTGCCGTAACGTTGAGTCACTGAAAATGAACGACACAGCACAGACATGTGTGTGTTAGTGGGGTATCGGGGGTATGGTGGGGGGGAGGGGAGGGGGCAGGCTTAGAAGGGTGTGTGTGTGTGTGTGTGTGTGTGTGTGTGTGTGTGTGTGTGTGTGTGTGTGTGTGTGTGTGTGTGTGTGTGACTCTTCATCTCTCTCTCGCTCTTGCTCTGTATGTGTGTGTGTGTGTGTGTGTGTGCGTGTGTGTGTGTGTGTGTGTGTGTGTGTGTGTGTGTGTGTGTAACTGTGTGTGTGTGTGACTCTGTGTCTGTTGTGTGATGTGTGTGTAAAGGGGGGAAGGGATGGGGTGACAGACAGGAAGAAATGTTAAAGTAGTTCTTTGATCGTGCTGTGAGTGCCTTTCAGGAGTAGCCTGTGATTCACGAGGGAGAGAGTGAGAGGGAGGGAAGAAAGAGTGGGAGAAAGAGAGAGGAGCACAGAGAGAGAGTGGGGGGAAGGAACAAAGAGAGAGGGGGACAGAGAGAGAGAGAGAGAGAGAGGGGGGAGAGAGAAGAAGAAAGAGACAAACAGACTGGCACGATCAGATCATTTGCTGAAAGCACTTGTAAATTCTTCTTCTTCTTCTGCGTTCGTGGGCTGCAACTCCTACGTTCACTCGTATGTACACGAATGGGCCTTTACGCGTATGACCGTTTATACCCCGCCATATAGGCAGCCATACTCCGCTTTCGGGTGTGTGCATGCTGGGTACGTTCTTGTTTCCACAGCCCACCAAACGCTGACATGGATTACATGATCTTTAACGTGTGTATTTGATCTTCTGCTTGCGTATACACACGAAGGGGGTTCAAGCACAAGCAGATCTGCACATATGTTGACCTGGGAGATCGTAAAAATCTCCACCATTTACCCACCAGGCGTCGTCACCGAGATTCGAACCCGGGACCCTCAGATTGAAAGTCCAACGCTTTAACCACTCGGCTATTGCGCCCGTAGACGTGAAAATTCAAAA
>NC_134876.1:61171808-61176808 GCF_041734735.1 Babylonia areolata
TCAGTCTCTGTCTGTTTGTCTGTCTGCCTGCCTGTCTGTCTCTACCTACCTACCTACCTATCTGTATGTATGTGTGTCAGCCTGTCTGTCTGTCTGCCTGCCTGCCTGTCTGTCTCTACCTACCTATCTACCTATCTGTATGTGTGTGTGTGTGTGTCTGTCTGTCTCTACCTACCTACCTACCTATCTGTATGTGTGTGTGTCTGCCTGTCTGTCTGCCTGCCTGTCTGTCTCTACCTACTTATCTCTCTCTCTCTCTCTCTCTCTCTCTCTCTCTCTCTCTGTGTGTGTGTGTGTGTGTGTGTGTGTGTGTGTGTGTCTGTCTGTCTGTCTAGATACCTTTTTTGCCTCTCCATTCTGTTTCTCTTCGATTTTCTCTGTGATTTCTCTCTCTCTTCCTCTCTTCACCCTCTCTGTCTTTCTCTCCCCTCCCTCACTCTCTCTCTTTCACTCTGTCTGTCTGTCTCTGTCTCTCTCTGTGCCTGGAAATAGTGTCGCGTGCTAATGTGTACACTGGGGATGATGTATGGGGTGGTGGGTGTCATGTTACCTGCAGATGTTGTTTTGACGTCACGAACATCAGACGTATTGATACTAGAATCGCTTCTTGTTTTTTGTTGTTGTTGTTGCTGCTTTGTTGTTGTTGTTGTTGTTGTTGTTGTTGCTGCTGCTGCTGTTTGTCATTGTTTGTTGTTTGCTGTTGCGTGCTATTGTTGGAGGTGGTAGTGATGGTGATGATGGTAGTGTGGTAAAATAGATCAGACTTTGTCTTTAATTGCTTGTTGGACTAGGGTCACAAGTTTCAGTTTCAGTTCCAGTAGCTCAAGGAGGCGTCACTGCGTTCGGACAAATCCATATACGCTACACCACATCTGCCAAGCAGATGCCTGACCAGCAGCGTAACCCAACGCGCTTAGTCAGGCCTTGAGGGGAAAAAAAAAATATATATAGCTTACATAAATAAATAAATAAATAATAATTATGATATTAAAAAAAAGAGGTAGTAGTAATGAAAATAATGATAAAATAATAATAAGAAGAAATAAATAATTAAATAAACAAGACAACAATGATGATAAATAAGCAAATAAATATAAAACATGAAGACACACATTCACACCTACACCTACACATGCATAACAGATACGCCCCAAAAACGTAGTTTCACAGATATGAAAGCACAGTCAAATACATATAAACGTACATGAGCTCCAACACACACACACACACACACACACACACACACACACACACACACACACACACATACACCACAAATTACCCTGCACCTTCTCTACCCCCTCCTCCACACACTCATGGTCACAAGAAATCTAGTCTTTTCTGTGTGGTGGTGACGGTTGCGGTGGTGAAAGAGGAGGTGGCGATGGTGATGGTGATGGTTGTGGTGATGACAGTGATGATTATGATGATGCTGATGATGGTGATGGTGACGGTTGTGGTGGTGACAGTGATGATGATGATGATGATGGTGATGATGGCGGTGGTGGTGATGGTGATGGTTGTGGTGATGACAGTGATGATTATGATGATGCTGATGATGGTGATGGTGACGGTTGTGGTGGTGACAGTGATGATGATGATGATGGTGATGATGGCGGTGGTGGTGATGGTGATGGTTGTGGTGATGACAGTGATGATTATGATGATGGTGATGGTGATGGTGATGGTGGTGGTGGTGGTGGTTGTGATGGTGATGGTGATGATAGTGGTGATAAACAGTGATGATTATGATGACGATGATGGTGGTGGTGATGGTTGTGGTGATGATGATGGTAGTAGTGTTGATGGTGGTGGTTGAGGTGTGGAGGTAGAAGGGGAGGTGTAAAAGAAATCGACAGTGTTGTTTTTGTGTGTGTGTGATCTCTGTCTGTCTGTCTCTCTCCTTATATATATATATATATATATATATATATATGTATATATATATCTGTGTGTGTGTGTGTGTGCGTGTGGGGGGGGGGGGGCGTGGTGTGTGTTCTTTTTGCTGTGACTTCCTGGTTCAGTCAGTGGGCTGCAGTTACAATTCTTTTCATTTGACCCAGTGTCGTGTTCACGTGGTGCCCTGGTCCTGTCTGGTGTTTGCACAGAGAGAGAGAGAGGAGGGAGAGAGAGGGGGGATAGAGCAAAGAGAGCAAAGAGAGAAACAGAGAGGGGAGAGAGGGAGAGAGAGAGGGAAAGAGAGAGGAAGAGAGAGAGAGGAAGAGTGAGGAAGAGAGAGAGGGAGAGAGAGAGGGAGAGAGAGAGAGGAAGAGAGAGAGGGAGAGAGGGGGAATGTGAGAGAGAGGGGGAAGAGAGAGAGAGGGAGAGAGACAGGGAGATACAGGGAGAGAGTGGGGAGAGGGAGAGAGACAGGTAGAGAGAGAGGGGAGAGAGAGTTGAAGTGAGAGGGAGGGAGAGAGAGGAAGAGAGGGAGAGAGAGGGGAGAGAGAGAGAGATGGAGAGATAGGGAGAGAGAGAGAGTGAGAGAGAAGAAGAGAGAGAAAGTGTGTGAGAGAGAGGAAGGGAGAGAGAGAGAGAGAGAGAGAGAAGAGAGAGAGAGGGAGCACAGAGGGGAACAGAGAAACAGAGAACAATAACAGTAACAACAACATGAAAACTTGTATATTTTCTCTTTCCATCGTTGTGTCTGTATCTTACTGTCTGTTTATCTCTGTGTTGCTCTCTTTGACACCCCCCAGCCCCCACCCCTCCCCAACCGTCCTTCTCTCTGTGTCTCTGTCTCTCTCTATCTCTGTCTCTGCCTCTATCTCTGTACCTGTCTCTGTCCCCTCTCTTTCCCCCACTCTCTCTCTCTCTCTCTCTGTCTCTTTGTCTCTGTCTATGTCTCTCTCATCTCTCCCTGTCTCTCTGTCTCCTTCTCTGTCTTGTAAAACAGTATTTCCGACAACTCCCTCCCTCCCCAACTCTCTCTCTCTCCTTTTATTTTTTTCTGTCTCTGTCTCGCCCCCCTCCCCCCCTATCTCTTTCTCTCTCTTTGCTTTTCTGAGTCTTCAACAATCTTTCTATTTGTTTGTACGCCTGGGTTCCTGTCTCTGTCGTCGCCTGTCTTTTGTGGATTCGGTCTGTCTCCCCCTACTCTCTCTCTCTCTCTCTCAAATATCTCCTTCTGTAAATGTGTGTGTGTGTGTGTGTGTGTGTGTGTGTGTGTGTGTGTGTGTGTGTGTGTGTGTGTGTGTATGAATGTGTGTGAGTGTGCGTACGCGCGTGTGTGTGTCCGTTTTGCACCTCTCTGTACGTGAGTCGTACAAGCAGGTAACAAGCTCAGGTGCTAGCTGACATTATATAGAACAAGTAATGGCACAAAAGGCGACCTGATAACAGATTACTGCGTTAACAACGAACGAGCTACTGTTCGCCGATCGAGAGACGTCTAAATAGAGAGAAAGAGGCTGTACACACACGTGTTTGAACAGAAAACAATTATTTCTTGCAGGTATTGCTCGCTTGTTGAGTGGGATAAGAATCTGTCTTAATTCCACCACAACGACAAATTTCGCTATCAGATTTAAATAACGTATTGTATTCACTAATTTGATCATGTTAAAACAGTGCCGTCAATGGATTTGATTCTGAATTTCACCGAATTTCAATGCCAAGGAATAGCCGGGAGTCAATTCAGATTTAACTGATTAACTGCTGCTGGTGTTCTTCAGCGATTGGTTGTCAACAGAGACACAGCTTACAGTGTGTGTGTGTGTGTGTGTGCGCGCGCGCGCGCGCGTTGAGTTATGCTGCTGGCCGGGTATCTGCCTGGCAGATGTGGTGTAGTGGACATGCATGGCTTGTGTAGCCAACAATGACGCAGCGCTAGCCTAAAACACACACACACACACACACACACACACACACACAGAACTTTGAACACACTGACACTGAAATGTTTAATGTCATTAGCTGAAAAGCTCTGGTGACACAGTAGGTACAAATCGGAACAAAATGGTGCAAATAGATGAAATGGAACAGAACCCCCCCAAAAAAACAACAACAACAAAAAACAAAAACAAAAACAAAACCAGAAACAAAAAAAACAAAAAACAACAACAACAAAAAAACCCACAAAAAAACAAACAAACAAACAAAAAAACAAAGAAACAACAAACAACAAACAAACAAACAAAAAAAACCCCAAAAAACAAAACCAGATTTGAAACAACATAAACTAATAAGAGATTTGCGACACTTTGGCACATTGTCATTAGCTTAAAAGTACATGTGACAGGGGGTAATTTGCCTTTTTTTTCAGTCGTTCGCCTCCAAGGTTTGGACAGTACACATAAAACAAAGTACGGATAAATCATATAAAAAATATTTACGCATGCAACATCGATACACATCATATCAATACAAACACATCAAATAATTACAATGTTGAGATTGACCATCCAAATGTAGCCCTTCCTTTTTTCATCTGTGCTTTTTTCTCATCCTCATGTGGCGTGTCTAGGGCAAATGAAGCATGGCGGCGCCCATCCCTCTCCATGCCTCTCATAGAACCCATACTAATTTTTAATTGACTAATGACTATTTCCACAAAGGAACAGTCAGCATCGGAGGCAGAGCAGTCACCAACTTACGTTTCGCCGACGATATTGACGGCCTAGCAGGAAAAGAAGAGGAGCTAGCTAGCTTAGTGGACCACCTTGATAAAACCTCTAGAGCCTATGGCATGCAGATCAGTGCAGAGAAGACCAAACTGATGACCAACAACACCAATGGCATCAGCACTGACATAAGAGTGGATGGCCAGAAGCTAGAAACTGTCCACAGCTTTAAATACCTGGGAGCAATTGTGACAGATGTGGGATCCAAACCCGAAGTACTCTCCAGGATTGCACAGGCGACAGCAGCACTCACAAAACTGAGGTACATCTGGAACGACCGGAACATTGCACTCGGCTCAGAGATCAGACTGATGCGTACCCTGGTGACATCAATACTCTTGTATGCATGTAAATCGTGGACCTTAACGGCTGAAATAG
>NC_134876.1:61181808-61259308 GCF_041734735.1 Babylonia areolata
GTGGATTACGATTGTGATGATGATGATGTCTGAAGGTGATTACAACAACTGATTGTTTTGTGTTTTTTTCTCAGTGTGAGCTCAAAACACTGCATATCACAAACAACAACAACAACAGAAAAAAAGCAATGAAAGTGACGAAATGAATCAGAAACAGCAACTGCTGCCACATTCGCTGCAAACAGACATAATGGCATTCCCTATCCAACGCACATGCAAGACACTCTAAAAGTATTCATAGCACGAATGCAGATTAGTTTGGAACAAACAAACAAACAAACAAAAACAACAACAACAACAACAAAAAACATAGGAGAGAAAGAGCTCGGCATAGTCAGAAATACGTGGCATCATGGACTCAATGGCAACATCGTCATCCTAATCATTATCATTCATTATCAAACACAGGAAGAATTATCCCCAATTCTCAGGCATATCATGTCCTGCTGTTATGGTGATTTCAGTTTTAGAATTTCCTTTCGCTTTCAAGTTTGTGGTGAAGTTCTGTTAAAGATCATCAGTGTTGGCGGATTCATGGCTGACTTCCGTGGTAACTGTCTACACTCCATGGGAGGCGATCACCCAGTCTGGCTCTGCGAGTTTTCTTCTTCTTCTTTGTTCGTGGACTGCAACTCTCACGTTCACTCGTATGTACACGAGTGGGCTTTTATGTGTATGACCGTTTTTACCCCGCCATGTAGGCAGCCATTCTCCGTTTTCAGGAGTGCGCATGCTGGGTATGTTCTTGTTTCCATAACACACCGAACGCTGACATGGATTACATGATCTTTAACGTGCGTATTTGATCTTCTACTTGCGTATGCACACGAAGGGGGTTCAGGCACAAGCAGGTCTGCACACATGTTGACCTGGGAGATCGGAAAAATCTCCACCCTTTACCCACCAGGCGCCGTCACCGAGATTTGAACCCATGACCCTCACATTGAAAGTCCAACGCTTTAACCACTCGGCTACTGCGCCTGTCTGCGAATAATCGACTGCTGTCGTCAATAGGAGGCGTAGCAGGGGATGTCCTATATACTGTGGATAAAAACAGGCACGATTGAACACAACTGAGGCAAATCAGCAGCGGTGCAGGGTCTCCTCTGGTGCGTGGGGCTTCTGGCGACCTAACATCGACAGTGCTCGGTTGGCTGCTGGCGCCGGAACTGCAGCAGACGAACAGGGATATTGCGAATGATAGCGAATCCAAAAAAAAGTTTCGTAATATATCACATTCGTGTCAGATATGATTACTGCTCGTCTGATGCGTTGCTGAGTCAAGCTGGATTTCCATGGGTACAAAACAAATATCTAACTCCATGTTTTGTGTACACACACGTGTGCGCGTGTGCTGGTGCATCAACGCATTTTACCATGCTGTTACGCTCACATATTCACAGATAAAATATTCCTCTACCAGTGGAAGAGGGGATATGCCGATTAGTCTTGCTCAGTTATCTCCCCTGGTGAATAATTGCCGTGTATTTGCTCGCGGACAAGAGATGACATCACGATAGCGCTTTCCACTGGCATTGCGCATGCGTGACTGCAATCGATGGGATAAGCTATCCTGCAGAAATCGCTCTCACATGTCACTGAATAAAAAGTAATGTGAGAGTGTGTGATTGGGAAGGGGGGATTTTCGATTGTAACATTATCACACCGATTTTATGTCTCCAGATGATTGAAAAAGAGGTGGATGTTCTCGGTGTAGAGCAAAGACCCGGATAAACCAGCAGCAAAAGAGCCAGAGTTTAAGTTATTATCCAATTTGAAGACATAACGAGCACCATAAAGAGCCAGAGTTGAAGTTAGCATCCAGTAAGAAGACGCAACAGGCACCAGAAAGAGTAAGGGTTAATCTAACGCCCAGTAAGATGGCTTCAGAGAAAGTTTGTAGCAGTCTCCTTCACCCCAAGATTGCTAAAGTTGAATTCGTGTGTGGAAACTGAATATATTTTTTTTTAGATTGACACAGCTGACAAGGTGATTTTGAGCAAATCAAAGAAAGGTGTGTGTGTGTGTGTGTGTGTGTGTGTGTGTGTGTGTGTGTGTGTGTGTGTGTGTGTGTGTGTGTGTGTGTGTGTATGTGTGTGTGCATCCCCTCTCTCCCTCAATCTCTCTATATTTCTCTCTCTCTCTCCCTCTACTCCCTCTCTCTTCTCACTCTCTCTCTCTCTCCATCTTCCTCACTCTCACTCTTCCTTCCCTCAAAGACTGGGAATCTTTTTTTTCTCCATATAATCGCAGATACAGATGTGAAAATCTCAAAGAACTGATGTTTTGTCGTTGTATCGCATTGTATGAGATGCGTTGTTGTTTTTTGTCAGACGAATGTGTGTTTATAGCGATAATCCAACGGGGATTTTTGTTTGTGTGATTCTATGTTTGTGTGGGTGAGGGGGGGGGGGGAGATGTGGATGGTGGTGGTGGAGAAAGGAGGTGTGAAGGAAGGAGGGATGAAGCCGGTTGTGTAAGCATGACAAAAAGCAAGGGATATATATATATATATATATATATATATATATATATATATATATATGTGTGTGTGTGTGTGTGTGTGTGTGTGTGTGTGTGTGTGTGTGTGTGTGTGTGTGTGTGTGTAAAGAGGAAGATGACATCCTCTCCTCAGTGGTACCAGCAACGAAACGAAGCCAAGAGAGCAGAGAATAATGTCCTGTCGATGTTCTGACCGCCGTTCTGCTACAAACCCGTACAACACGACGTTCATTAGGGGGTTCCTTAAGGTGGTCACTTCACCCTGTCTATGCTTCTCTACCTCCTCTCCGTTCCTCTATCTCTCTATCTCTGCCTCTCTCTCTCTCTGTCTCTCTCTCTCTCTCTTTCTCTGTTGGTTACTATCATTTTTTTTTTCTTTAACGAAGGAACTTTGTTCTGTTTCATTATTCACTTTCACCATTTCATTCGTTTATTATAATGGTTTGTTATAGATTGAAAGTACGTTGATGCATTCACCCATGTCATAAGGACCTCATGACATTAAAGTGTCAAAGCATCAAAGCATCTCTCTCTTTCTCTGTGTCTCTCTCTGTCTCTGTCTATGCCTCTCTCTCTCTCTCTCTCACATGCCAAACGTTTGGTGCGAACTGTCACCGACGAGTTGTGTGGTGAGCTGACCATCCGGTCGTGTAGCAGAACAGAAACCACTGGAGTAAAGTCGAGTAGTGGTAGCAGCAGCAGCAACAACAGCAGCAGAAGAAGCTACAAAAGTCTGCAGAACCAAACCAAGTAAACAGTCTGATTCTATCAATGCAGGATTGTATTCTCGATGTTAGATCCTGGATGACATTCAACAAACTAAAGCTATGATTATTTCCTCTGCAAGAATGTCCACATCTACTTCTTTTCCTGCTTTTCGTGTGGTTGGTGATGCCACAGTTCAGTTTTCTGAATCAGCAAGGAACCTTGGAGTCATTCTTGACTCAAACCCCAGCATGCATGGTCAGGTAGTAAATCTGATACACATAGTTAATTGTGAACTTCGTCGCATCAACTCTATCCGTCAGTACCTTTCTGTTGAAACTACTAAAACTCTTATTTCTGCTTTTGTGCTGTCACGAATGACTACTGTAATTCTCTTCTCATAGGCTGTCCACATAATATTTTTCAGCGAATTCAAATTCTCCTCACCTCCGCACTCTATATTGGCTCCCCATTGAATCGAAAATTAAATACAAAGTTGCGTGTCACTGCTATTCTGCTTTCCACTCCGCAGGACCTACATATCTTTCTGACCTTATCAGTGTTTACACTTCCGCAAGAAATCTACGCTCTTCCTCTGACTGTTACCTTTTGAAACTTCCTCGTGTCAATACAAGAACCTATGGTGAACGTTCTTACTTCTTTGCTGCTTCTCACATCTGGAACAACCTTTCTCATCATATCCGTGCATCTGATTTTATTTCTGCGTTCGCTCATCACTAAAAACTCATCTTTTAAAAACCTATCTATAAGTACTCTCAGCTTCCTTGTTCTCCAACACCACCCATGTCGGCTCACTTTGGATGTATGTAGAGTTGGAAAGGGAGAGTGTGAGTTGGGGGGGTGGGGGGCACGGGGGGGGGGGGGGGTTGAGAAAGAGTAGTCATGAATGTTTTATGTAACTTGTGATATTTTTCTTTCATGTAAAGCGCCCTGGGCTCTTAGAGAAAAAGGGCGTTATATAAATGTACATTATCATCATTATTATTATTAGCAATAACAGTGACAGCAGCAACAGCAGCAGCAGCAGCAGTAATGACAACAACAAGAGCACCAGCAACAGCAGTAGCAAAAGCAGCAATAACAGTGACTGCGGCATCAGAGGCTGCAATAGCAGCAGCAGCAGCAGCAGCAGCAGCAATGGCAACAACAAGAGCAGCAAAAGCAGCAGCAGAGAAAGCAGCAGCAGAGAGGGGGTAACTTGAGGGAAATATTGATTCCGTGAGGCACTCAGTTAGCAACAGGAGTACCCCTTCCATGCTCTTTCGTTTTCCCCACGTTCCCCCAAACTCCAAGACTCTCTCTCTCTCTCTCTCTCTCTCTCTCTCTCCCTCTCCCTCCCTCCCTCCCTCTCTCCCCCCTCTGTCCTTATCTCTCCCTCTCTCTCTCCCTCTCTCTCGAACGTTTATTTATTTTTCCCTTTTCATGAGGGCAGGCTGAAAACAAGCCATTTGTGCTTATTCCTTTTTTTTCTTCCTCAAATAAAAAAAAGGTTGGTTTGTTCGTTCTCTCTCACCTCTCTCCCTCCCTTCCTCCTCTCCCTCTCTCTCTCCCCCTCTCTCTCACTATCTCTCTCCCGTTATTGGCGGTTTGCTTTCTCCTCCTCCTCCTCCTCTTCCTCCTCCTCCCACGCCTCTTTTACTCCTTCCCGCTCTCCCACCCCTTTCTTCTTTTTCATCAGTCGTCCTCCTCACATCTCTCTTTTATATCCTTCCATATGTATATATTCATCAGTTCATTCATTCCTTAGTTTATCTGTTCTATCTTTATCATTATTTCTTTTCCTTAAAAAAAAAAATCTATTTGGGCTATTTTTCTACTTTTTGTTTAGTTGTGTGTTTGCTTGTATCTTTATACGTATGCATTTTTCTCATTAAATCATATACTTCTTTATCTGTTCGTTTATCTAGATTTATGTCTGTTCATTCATTCATTCATTCATTTCTTTCTTTATTTGTTTGATCTTTTATCTAATCATTTATTCACTGAATCATAATTGTATTAGTCAATAAGGTCTTGAATACCTTAATGTCAGATGCGCATAGATAGATAGATATAGATATTGATTCATCTCCAACAATGCTTCCACAGTCAGGGAAAAGAGACAAAAATCATCGACAACGATGATGACGTAGATGGAAAGTCGAAACGCATTTTTAGCCAATGAAAAATTTAGCTTTTATAATGTGCAGAAGCAGTTGCAGCGACATCATTTCTGTCAACTTTTGTGTTATGTTGTTATAATATGGGCCCTAGTGCAATATAGTCGATAGAAGCGATGCTTTGCTGTGTTATTTGAGCGATGCATGTAAATGTATTGATGTATATCCATGTTCTGTCTGGAAAACCCTGTAAGGCCTGACCTGCGCCTCGAGTATGTGCCTAGGTCAGGTATCCTTTACTTTAAATGTGTTGTAGCGTGTATGGGTCAGTCCACACGCTTTGACGCCAGGCTCCTTGAAACTGAAACTGAAGCTGTTGTCATGATCTTCCCCGTCGTTCTGTGCGTGGCGTGTGTATCACAGTGTCACAAAAAACAGAGTTACGGAGCTCTGTGTAAAACACATAGTCCTCTTTGAACGCACGCACGCCCCCACACCGACACAGACACACACACACGCACACGCACGCGCGCGCACACACACACACACACACACACACACACACCACTCCATGCACATCACGCCCATACACGCGGGTATATGCACAACCAAACCAAAAAAACAGTAAAGGTGGAAACTGATGGAAGAGGCCTTTAGCTTCACAACGGAATAGTCCTTTTTGTCAAGACGTTTCGCCTTCTCTTATCCGCAAGGCTCTGATTTTCATTCATAGAGGGAAACAAAAGGCCACACAGACTGGGTCTTAGGCAAGAAATAAGATTCTGAGATCGATTTGGCTCCCAGCCGTCAAATAGATTGTATTTTCTAGGATTGTATTTTCTTTCAGAAAATGTGTTGAATTCGTGTCGGATGTGATTACAGCATGCTTATCATTTTGCAGGGTCGGGTACCACTGCTACAAAACGAATGCTTCTGACACGACACTTCCTACGCGCGAGCGCGTGCGCCCTGATATATCGATGCACGTTGACATGCTTTCGTGGTCACATATTCACAGATACACTATTCTGGAACCTTCTACAAGAGGAAGAGGGGACATACCGATTAGTCTTGCTCAGTTATCTCCCCTGGTGAATAATTGCCGTGTGTTTGCTCCGCGCGGACAAGTGATGACATCACGATAACACTTTCCACTGGCATTGCGCATGCGTGGCTGAAATCGATGGGACAAGCTTCCTGTAGAGATTGCTCTCACATGTTACTGAATAAATGTGAGAGTGTGGAATGGGGTGGGGGGGGGGGGGGGGGGGGGGGGGCTTGGGGGGTCAGGGGTCAGAGAAGGGATTTACTCTTGTTAACATCAGGAAATACGTCAAACTGTGCAAATAATGGATGTTCTTAGAATTGGCGGGGAGGGGTACATTTTATACTTCAGTATTTTATTTCCCTTTTTGCCGCCCCGTCACCTGCACCGTTTCAGTGGCATTACTCTCACGCCGCTCAATTCGAGTCCACCCCCCTCCCCCCCTTTCCCCCTGCAAGGCTACAGCCGGGTTTGTCTCAGTGTTGCAGTCACAGCGTCAGCAGTCCATAGGAAACCATCGAGGTTAGGTCGCCAGGAGGCCACACACCAGATGGAACTCTGCACTACTGCCGAGTCACTTCGGTGGTATTCAGTGGTGCCTGTTCTGACTAAATGTACTTGGGACACCACCTACTAAGCTCCATACTGACGACAATAATCATTGCTTAGTCGCTTAGAGCCAGAAGTGCGGGGGAAAATGTGTCGAATTTCTATAAAATAAAATAAATAAATAAATAAAAAATAATGGACATTTATAATAGCGCGTTTCTCCAGAAATACAGCACAAAACGCTTTACATTTCGTTCCCCGCTCCCCGCGTTTCCCATCAATACTCCACCCCTAACCCCACACACGGAAGCACGTGCCAGAAAACACTAACGCATCTGAACATTGGAAACCACCCACCCACCCATGACACCCTCCAGAAAACGCATCCCTGCAACACGCACTCAGGCACGCAGTCACACACACGAACGCACGGACACTCGACAGTGCCCCGCCACACACACACGGCAAACAGCCTCTCCACAACAAAACATGCACCCAAAACCAGACCCCCCCCCAAAAAAAACAAAAAAACAAACAACAACAACAAAACAACAACAACAAAAAACAACAAAACAACCCTGCTGTTACAGCTGTTGGAAAAGATGTGTTTCCAGAGCAGATTTAAAATTTACTTAACATCTTCATTGTTGTTTGTCTGTATGTCTATGATAATGTAAAGTTTGAATGACAATGTTCGGGGAGAGAAAAAAAAAAGAAGAAGTGTGGCACTGTGTCCTGTGCCTGACCTTTGGAACGTCCTGTTTTAGATCAATCCACACTCCACTTGTCAACATTTGCGGCTTAAAAAACAACGCTTTAGTGCTAAAACATTGTTAACTGGAAATAACCATTACATTGATAATGTGATGTGTAATAACATAAAGTACTGTCCATCAAAGATCAAAGAATACCAGTTTATGTTTCTTTCTCACTTTTTAAATCACAATGGAATTATAATTGTTGCAAAACGGTTTATTGAAGGAGAAGAAAACGTTCCTATCTTTAGTGGTGGTTGTTAATTATTTTCGATCGTCAACTACGATGTTGAACCGGAAGTATATACTGGAAGTGGTGAACTAAGGGAGAGAACCTTGAAGACATAGCAACTAATGATGGCGATTGTAAACGATGTGTTCGAGCAACGTGGTGTTGTAGAAAAGTGTCAGTAGTTGACCAAGCCATAGTCGCAATTTGATTTATAATGAAAAGTTCATAGGACATAGTAGTCCACCAAATTTTCAGTGGTAGTAGAAGTAGTAGTTGTAGTAGTGGTAGTGTAGCTGTTACAATTGTTGTTGCTGGTTTGGGAGTGGAGGGGACCATGGGGAGACATCATAGAGCGAGAAAATGATAACCTTTTCTCCCCAGCCAAGCTAGCAGCAAAGAATAACCACCTCTGCAGTAATTCCAATTGAACACAAAGCTATTCTGCCCATGAAAAAAAAAAAAAAAAAAGGAAGAGGAAGAAGAAAAAAACCCAAACAACACTTTTGGCTGAACTATGATGCTGTAAGTACGTGCTCACGTGGCGTACTAAAGCCAAACTTAAACCCAAACATGTGCACCAGAAAAAGAAAAAGCTGTATCTAAATCCGATAAAATGGCTTTGGAGAACGCATCTCTCCCTACCATCCCCATAATAATTCAAATGCGTCGATGGAGACTATTGACGCTACAGATTTACATGGCTGGATGGACAGTAAAAGGAAAATCGAAGAAAGGGGTTGTGTTTCACCGTCTGTCTGTCTGTCTGCTTGTCTGTCTATCTGCCTCGCTCTGTCCATCTCCGTCTCTAACTCTTCTATGTCGATCTGTTTCTCATTCAGTCTCTCACCCCCAACCTTTCTCTGCGTCTGTCTCTGTGTCCCTCTGTGTGTGTGTGTGGGGGGGGGGGGGGGGGGGGGGGGGGGGGGGGGGGGGGGGCGGGGGGTCTGTCTGTCGGTCTATCTGCCTGACTCTGTCTCTGTCTCTGTGTCTATCCATTGAGAGGAATCGAATGTCATTATACTTCTCTTCATCATGTAATTTACATGGATTCACAAAATTATCCTCTCTTTCTCTGTCTTTCTGTCTGTCTGTCTGTCTGTCTGTCTGTGTGTCTTCCTCTGTCTGTCCGTCTGTCTGTCTGTCTCTGTCTCTGACTCTCTCTCTCTCTCTCTCTCGTGCACTTTTTCACCCACCCACTTCTCTTGCATGTGATGGACGTCATAGAGAATGTGTCATCATCACCACATTCTTCTTCTGCTTCTTCTTCTTCTGCTTCTTCTTCTTCTTCTTCATCGTCGTCTCTCACTCTCTCTCACTCACCCATTCTTTGTATTTTTCTGTCTTTGCCTCTAAGACTAAATCTTTCGAAAAGAGAAACAGATGAAAAATGAGGGAGACCTTCTCTCAAACCCCATCAAGTTCAAAGACTGGACAGACCCAAGATCTATCTCTTTATCTCTTTGTACTCACACCTTAACGGGAAGCGGGAGGGAGAGTTAAAAAAAGAAAAGAAAAATGGTTTGTGAGGAAAGGGAGTGGATCGAGGGAACCATTGGGAGACATCAAAGAGCGAGAAAATAAAATAATATTCCTTTCTTCTCAGCCAAGCGAGCAGTGAAGAATAACCATCACTGCAGTAATTCTAACTGAGCACGATAATGAATAGTATAAGCCTTCTGAACTCTGAAAATATTATTTTCTTTATTCTCTCTGTCTGTCTGTCTGTCTTTGTCTGTCTGTCTGTCTGTCTGTCTACCTGTCTGTGGCTCTGTCTGTCTGTCTGTCTGTCTGTCTGTCTGTCTGTCTCTCTCTCTCTCTCTCTCGTCAGCTCTTGTGGGACGAAGTGGGCTGACCAGCGAATTGTACAGTGACACAGAATCGAATTGTACAGCGACACAGAATCCACCACTGCTGGCTGCCAAGTAACTGACTGCCAAGCAGCAACAGTATCAGCTGCAGCAGCAGAGGAGCAACTGATTCAGTGAGGCACTCAAAATTCTTACCAGAAGGAAGGACCCCTGCTGTTTCATTCCTTCCTTTCTCTCTCCCGTCTTCTGGTGATGCAGTAGTACCTTCCTTCCTCTTCTTCGTCCTTCTCTTCATCTCTCTCCTTGTATGTCCTAGTTTCTTCCACGATATCCCCCTTCTGTCCCCCCCCCCCTCCTCCTCCTCCGACCCAACCCCTCCCTCCCTGTTCCACTTTCCTAGACGTGACGTGTCGGTTTTTCAGCACTAAGTTGCTGCCGCCAGCGTGAATTCATGGAACATTTCCCTGGCCAAACTTGATGGTGTCTGCATTTCTCGGGCCTTTGTTGACGCCAGGATGTGTAAGGAAAGAAACGGCATGAAGTACAAATTTGTCACGTTTCCCCAAACTTATCATGGACTTCGATAGTATTTTAATTCAACCTGTTCACTTTTAAGATATATATTTTGCCGTGTTTGATAGTCATACATGTTAGACTAGACTTCGAGCTGAGAGACTGTGTTGTGTGGAGTGACGAACCTTTGAATGCACATGTAATTTCCAATCGGATTAATAAAGATGTATTATAGTAGCATCGTCATAGTGTAGTAGCATCATCAGCAAAACAAGTCCCACATTGTGTGGCCTTCCATGCCCTGCTCTCATGATGAGACATGAACATCATGTAAATCGCTCCCTCCAAACAATAGCTCTTCCCCCTGGTTATTTGCTTTCATTTATTCATTTATTGATGAACCGCACCGCCCCCACTAGACCGAGGCATGGTGACCGCCGTGCCATGAATCAAAACGGAAGTGTGTCGTGTCACTTTTGGTTTTGAGTTGCTGCCTGCAGTGTGATTCTTTTTGGACAGACCATGAATATTTCACACCCCCATAATAGTTGTTCCCATGGCGTGTTTATTTATCTATCTATTGATTTATTGATTGATTTGTTTATTCATTTATCATCCACACTGCCCCTGAGTCATCTTGATGTCAGATGCGTTCTATTCCTCCTCCATATTCAGCTCCAGCATTAAGTCCGTGGTCAGGAAGAAGAAGAAAAAAACATCGATGATGACAATGACAGCAACAGCGATGTTGATTAAAAGTCAAGAGGGTATTTTAAACCAACAAACCAAACAACTAGCAACAGGTCAATCATCGGTCCCGTCAGCTTCGTTGTACAAAATTCCCCATCCCTGTTAAATGAATGAAAACACAAATTACAAAGTTTGGAGGTCTGTTTGAAACACATAGTGGGCTTTTCAAACGCCCATCCCATACCATCCCCGTACGCATTCATGCGCATAAGTACTCATGTACAGTCCCCCACACTCCCATACGCTCACACACACGTGCACACAAACAGACAAGCACAATCTGGGAATTGAGATGAGACTTTTCTTCATTTGCGCCATGCTGAAGATAGTAATTTCCTAAGTTTTTTTCTTCTTTCACACTGATTAATATTGCTTCTGGTTCTGAACACTGATACCCATTCACAGAAAGGGAAATAGGCTTTGTGCAATGAGGTCCTGAGCAGGAACCGAATCTGGAGAACGTATCATGTTTGATAATTTATATAGATGATATTTTCTGGCTTGCAAGCTTCAGAAATGATAATCATAGATTTATTTCACTGCTGGATCAAGTTATAATTTGCTACTAGTATAAAACAAATGTCACTAACGCAAATGTTTTGCACACACACTCGAGCGCGTGCGTTGGCATATCGAAGCATGTCAACATGCTGTTATGCTCACATATTCACATAATTATAAAAATACTGAGACCTTTTATCAGGGAAGGAGTGAACATGTCGATTGGCCATGTTACATTATATATCCTGGTGAATAATCACGGTGTGTTTGCTCGCGAGTAGGCGATGATATCACGATAACGCTTCCACTAGCGTTGTGCATGCGTGACTGCAATCATTTGGACCAGCTTCCTGTAGAAATTGCTCTCACGTGTCAATGGATGAGTGCATGAGGGGAAGGGGACGGGGGAGTAGTGGTTATCGCTTGTGGACTTCAGTGGAAAATTGATAATGAAGGTTCTTAGACTTGGCGTACGGAGCGCAGGTGTGGGATGAAGGGGGTATTGTACACTTCGTTTGTCAGGCAAGAAACGCCCAGTATGTATAGATTTTGTTACTTGCAGATGTTTTAGTATACCACTTAAAATGTTTCCGTCGAAAAGAAATGATTATAATTATCTTGATGCTGTACCATTTTACAACATACAGTATCATGTCCGACACCAAAGACAGTAATACTGGAGAAAAGATTCTTCTCAGTTCATATGCAACCACGCATTTATAGTTGTTGTTGTTGTTTTTTTTTTTAATGAGAATCGTGAAAGAAATCCACGTATCTTAATAGTAGTAATAGTGAGTAATGGTGATTGTTGCAGCAGCAGTAACCGCAGCGGCGGCAGCAGCAAGAGTAATGGTAATGACATAAACATAACAGCAGTCGTAGTGATAAGCATTGCCTCAGCTGATTATAACAGTAGCGTGGTGATCAGCTCTTGGTGTTGTTAATGTTACACCACACGAACATCAGCCTCAGTACCAAAACATGATTACTGATGCTGGCCGGCGCCGGTATCATAAAACTTCTTTGACCATGTTGAAAGAACAATGGACAAACCCTGGAGCTATAGGTAGTATCAATGTAACAAAGCAGCAACATAGCTATGCTCCACAGCAAAGACTGGCCAGACACATAACCATTGGAAAGGTCGAGAGCTAAACATCAACATCCGGCAAGAGGACACAACTCGTCTGGTAGGATGGGACTCCAGGGAAATGTGGTCTGCAACGTTCCCTTTCATCCCCAGGCAGGTTTAAGTATGTCTAGAGAGACTACAGACTTCACAGATTTACACGACTGGCCGGGTTAATAGGAACAAAAATCGAAGAAGGGTGTTGTGTGTGTCTGTCTGCCCTTGTCTATGATTCTCTGTCTGACAACATCGGTCTGGCCGTCTCAGATCTCTATTTCTATGTGTATGTCTGTCTCTGTCTCTGGCTCTGTATCTGTCTGTTTCTCTGTCTCTGTTTATGTATCTGTCTACCTATCTCTGTCTATGCATCTGGTCATCCATCCATCCATGTCTATCTATCACTCTGTTTATCTATCTATCTATCTGCCCATCTATATCCATCACTCTTTCCTGTCCTTTATTCCCCTGCATGGACTATGTGGGAAGACAGTGTCGCACTTGGAAGAAGAAAAAGAACAGGTTGTGTCTCATGTCTCTGTCTTCTCCATTTGTTGCTTTCTTTGACTTTTGTTACTCAGTCTTCTCATCCCTCCTCGTCCTTTTTCTTTCAGACCTCGTTTTTCTCTTCATATCTCTTTGACTATGTTTGTTTGTTACTCTCTCTCTCTGTGTGTGTCTCTCTCTCTTTCTTTCTTTCTTTTTCTATATCTTCTACACCTACTCTCTTTATGTGCTCGTCCTTCTTTCTCAGACAGTCATTCGTAAAAGAAAAAAAAAATGATTGAAAAGAATGGGAGGGGGGCGGGGGTGGGAGGCTCTTATAAAAAAAAAAAGAAAAGAAAAAAAGAACTCCCATTAAGTTCAAAGACTAGACAGACACAGGATCTGTTTCTTGGGACTCTCTCCTCAAAGGAGGGAGGAAGAAGACCTGAGATGGGGTTTTGGTAGGGGTCTTGTTAAAGCACCACAAAGCAGGGGGTGGGGGTTCCGGGGGGGGGGGGGGAGGCGGGGGGGGGTTGGGGGGGGGGGGACTGAACGGTGGCCTATTTGTAATGCCATACGAGTATCGACTAGTTCAAGCCCTATACAGGGACCAAGATTTCTACTTCCCCTTCCTAGTACAAGACCGTAAGTTGACGAGGCGCAATAGTCGAATGGCAAAATCTCTCTGAGGGTCCAGGGTTCGATTCTCGGTGACGGCGTCTGGTGGGTAAAGGGTGGAGATTTTTCCGAGTTCCCAGGTCAATATATGTACAGACCTGCTAGTGCCTGAACTCCCTTCGTGTGTATACGCACGCAGAAGATCAAATGTGCACGTTAAAGATCCTGTAATCCATGTCAGCAATTGGTGGGTTATGGAAACAAGAACATACCCAGCATGCACACCCCCGAAAACGGAGTATGGCTGCCTACATGGCGTGGTAAGTAAACAAAACGGTCATACACGTAATATGTTACATGTCTGTCTGAGTGTGTATGTGTGCGTACCTGAAATCTGATTGAATGACACAGGAAACGAATGATGAGCGCCCAGTGGCAGCCATCAGTCGGCTCTACCCAGGTAGGCAGCCTGTTGTACAAATGATCCCCGTGTTTGCAAAGCGCTTAGAGCTTGGTCTCCGACCGACGATTGGCTGCTATATAGGTATCCATATCAATCAATCAATCATTCGGAAGGGATGGTGAACCGAAGTTCCGCTTACAGCATGCGCTTAGCGCACGTAGAAATTTTTTTTTTCTCAAGGCCTGACTAAGCATGTTGGGCTACGCCGCTGGTCAGGCATCTGCTTGGCAGATGTGGTGTAGCGTATATGGATTTGTCCGAACGCAGTGACGCCTCCTTGAGCTACTGAAACTGAAACTGAAACTACACGTAGAAAAAAAATTATCGCAGAAAAAATCCAATTTATAAAAGAGGATATGCTTGCAGACTGGAAAAAGGAATTGTATCTGATGTTTACGTATTCTGCGATGATCCGTAAATATGAATTCAGTCTCCCAAACGTCTCCTCTCTCTCTCTCTCTCTCTCTCTCTCTCTCTCTCTCTCTCTCTCTCTCTCTCTCTCTCTCTTTCTGTTCGTCTGTATGTGTCTCTCTCTTTTTCTCTCTCTGCCTCTTTCTCTATCTGTCTGTCTGTCTGTCTGTCTGTTTGTCTTTCTAATAGACTCTTCTAAGGCGTTCTCTACTCCTTTCCCTCTGTGTCTCTCTGTCTCTATCGATCTGTCTGTGTCTGTCTCTGTCTTTCTGTCTTTCTGTCTCTCTCTCCCTCTCCCTCTCTCTGTGTCTCTATCGATCTGTCTGTCTGTCTGTCTGTTTCTTTCTCTCTCTCTCTAACACTCTCATGTCAGCTCTGGTGTAAAGTATCTCTGACGAGTTGTATTGTTAGTCTGTCTCTGTCTGTCTGTCTCTGTCTCTGTCTGCCTCTCTGTCTGTCTGTCTGTCTGTCTCTCTCTCTCTCTCTCCCCCCCCCACCCACCCTCTCTCTGTATCGCTCTCATGTCAGCTCTGGTGAAAACTGTCTCTGACGAGTTGTATTGTGAAGTCGACCAAAAGGATGTGCAGCGAAACTGAAGCCACCCCCGCTGACAATGGAGCGCTGCAGATCAGCAACGGCTACAGCAACAGCAGCAGCAACAGCAGCAGAGAAGGAGCAGAGAAGGAGCAATTTGGGGAGGAGTATTGATTTCGTGAGGCACTCAGCTAGCAACAGTACCCCTTCTCCTGCTCTTTAACTCTTTTCTTCCCGAGTCACTGGTGATCTATCCTCCCAATATCCTCTCCTTCCTCCTCATTCTCCTTATCCTCACCCCCCCCCCCCCCCCATCCCCTCCTCGTTCGTTGTCGTCGTCGCTGTCGTCTCCGTTGTTCTTCTCCACCCCCCCCCCGCCCCCCTACCTACCCCATCTCCCGCTCTCAGGTTTTCTCCTACGTTCCCCCTTCACTCCTTCTCGACCCCCCCTGTTTTTCCAAACGGGTGCGGTGTTCAAATGGTTACAGCGCTGGGTTCTCGTCCGAGTTTCTGGAGTTCGATCCCCCCCCCCCCCCCCCCCCCCCCCCCCCCCCCCCCCCCCCCCCCCCCCCCCCCGTCCCGTCGCACCTGATGGGTTAAAAGTGAAGATTGTTTCCGTGTCTCTCCCAGGTCAACATATGTGCAGACCTGTTAGTGCCTGAACCTCCCTTTGTGTATATTATACGCACGCAGAAGATCAAAATACGCACGTAAAAGATCATGCAATCCATGTCAGCGTACGGTGGGTTATGGAAACAAGAACATACCCAGCATGCACACCCCCAAAAACAGAGTATAGCTGACTACATGGAGAGGTAAATAACGGTTATACACGTACAATGTTACGTGTGTGTGTGTGTGTGTGTGTGTGCGCGCTTGCTTGCTTACTTGCGTAGCAGAAAACAACGCATTGCAAAAATCAGGTTTACCAAGAAACCCCAGTGAACAACTACAACAATAACATCTTCCTCCACCTCCTCCGTGGGTAGGTGTTAGACTTGATGTTTCTCTGACATCCGGCAAGCAAGAAAGAAAGATGTATGTGTGTAGGAGGGGGAAGGGGAGGTAAGGGATCGAGGGCATAAATCGCAGCAGCAGACAAATCTGGCTTTGATCTGCAGACCCATAAACATTGATCCCCGGCAGTTGGCGTTGTGTCCGCGATGCGAGCCGGTGATGAACTCTTGCCCTTTATAGCTGCAGCATCGTTCCGAGCTTCCTTTGAAGGCGGCATTGCCCATTCATGGAAAACAAATGGATGTTCCCCCTGCATCCTTTTCTTGTGGGTACAAGAACAAGAACAAGAACAAGAACAAGAAAACATGATTTGTATAAATTCCTGATTGGATGATGGCGAATCATGTTTTTTTTTGTTTTTATTCATTGCCTTTTTTTTTTTTTTAAATGTGACCTCGCTACTAAATAAAAATGAATAAATAAATACACAAATAAATGAATATATGATCTAGTCCTTCAATAAACAAATAGTCAAATCAGTGAATTAATGATTAATTAAACAAATAATAGATAAAAGACAAGGAGAAAAAAGAAGTGTAAGACATTGTCAGATTGGTGTCCTCAAACTCTGGGTGTCATCTAGAATTATCTGCCTCTTCCCTCAAGTTACTTTATTCGTACGCTATGGGAACTGTTTGCTTTAATTTCAGAGATAAGACGTTGCAGATATACCAATTATAAACGAAAAATCTTCTTTTTTTTTTGTTCTCTGTCACTCGTCAGAACAGAAAGATTTACCTCTTTCGCCACGTCAAACCAAATTGCACTCAATACATCTATAGTAATAATGATGATGATGATCATAATTATTTTATAAACATTATTTAATGGTAGCAATAACCATCACGGTTATAATAATGATTATATTATGATCATAATCATAATAATAGTAATAGTAATAATAATTATAATATCAAATATTATTATTATCATTACTATTATAATTGATGATGATGATATTATTGATATATTTTGCAACCAAATATCCAAGGTCACTCATTTGGTAATCATCCCATTATTCAAAATGGCTATGGACTTCTTGGTGATCTCACGCCGTGCAATGAGAACATAACATTACGCAGTGTTGTTCTTTATATATATATATATATATATATATATATATATATATATATATATATATATATATGTGTGTGTGTGTGTGTGTGTGTGTGTGTGTGTGTGTGTGTGTGTGTGTGTGTGTGTGTGTGTGTGTGTGTGTGTGTGTGTGTGTGTGTGTGTAAAAGATAGAGGGGGGACTAATGAAGCAATTTTCTTCGTTAAACTCTTCTCTTCTTGTGTGCATTCTGCCAGTAGTATCAAATCAAACTTAACTTTTGGCGCTGTTCTCATTCAGAAACAAATAAACAAACAAACAAAAACAAGTTAATAGATAGATAATGTAAATGTCAATCTCTTTCCGGAAAAAAAGGAAAAAAAAGAAAGAAAAAAAAAAAGCTTCCTGGCTCTGCTAACTGTAAGAAAATATACAGATACATGCTGTGTACAGTCCGTGATTTTTTTTTCACCTAGCAGTCACCTCCCTCCGTCTCAGAGTCAGTCTTTTCAGCAAGCTGAAAGTTGACAGTGGAAGTGTATGCATAGCTGGGTCGGGGTGCAATATCGGTCTTAGCAGCTCGCCAAGTTTGCTTTTCGTTAAGGTCTTTTCTAAGAAAGTCTACGCTGTTTCCAAAGGCTGAGGACACAAGTTAACGTCTGCTAAGTTCGCTCATGGAACCCAGGCCTGGTGTGAACGGTACACTGCGGGGTGACGTTCTCTGGTGTATGGGATGCTATTTTCCAGTCCTTTGTCATGGGAGTTGCTTTTTGTGTGTGCTGGGATTTTCTCCTCTGCGGCTGACGACCAGGAGCAAAGATCCTATAATTATATGTACATACCCTGTGTACAGAAGATGATGATATGGATACCTATATAGCGCCTATCCTCGGTCGTAGACCGAGTTCTAAGCGCTTTACAAACACGAGGTCGTTTGTACAACAGGCTGCCTACCTGGGTAGAGCCGACTGACGGCTGCAATTGGGCGCTCATCATTCGTTTCCTGTGTCATCCAATCAGATTTCAGACACGCACACATACACACTGAGACAGACATGTGTTATCTTACGTGCATGACTGTTTATTTACCCCGCACTCCGTTTTCAGGGGTTTGCATGCTTGATATATTCTTATTTCCATAACCCACCGAACGCTGACATGTACTACAGGTTCTTTAACGTGCATGTTTTAATCTTCTGCGTGCATATACACACGAAGGGGGATCAGCCACAAGCGGGTATACACTTATGTTGATCACACACAGACACACAGACGCAGACGCAGACACAGACACAGACACACAAACACACAGACAGACAGACAGACAGACACACACACACACACACACACACACACACACACACACACACACACACACATGCTCTCCAGTATCAACATTATCATCATCAACAACGACAACAACAACAACTATGTCGAAAAAAAAAAAGCCATTTCAACATCCACATCTTCTACAGTACAGCCCCCTGACAGAAAGCCACCAGGCCGTGGCTAATGGAATCCTGTTCCATCACTGCTGCCAGAATGCCCGTCTGGTGGCATCCATGGGGCCCACACGTGGCCACATCTCAGCAGACTAATCGGGCCTTTGATCTCTCGACCCATAAATTTGTCCGCCGTCCTCCCCCCCCCCCCAACCCTCCCAACCCCTTTCCTCCGCCTCGCCCCCCACCTCCCCCCCTCCCCCCACCTTTTGTGTCTGCGTTGGGTCGCCTCTGGGCACGTAGTTCTCTTCAACTTTTTTTTTTCAACCAACCAACCTCAACACTCACCCCCACCCCTTTCTGCTACCTCCCTTGCTCTATCCCCCCCCCCCACCTCCAACCACCCCGATCCCAACACCCCCTCCCCCTCCCCACCACAACCTTTTGTGTCTGTGTTGGGTCGCCTCTGGCCACGTATTTCTCTTCAACTTTTTTTTTCCCCACCACCAACCTCAACAACACCCACCCCACCCCGTTCCGCTACCTTACTCACTCTATCTCCGAACCCCACCCACCCCACCCCGACCCTCCACCCCCACCCCGCAAATGCTCCTCCTCCCCCTTCCCTCTCCCCATCCCTTCTACCTCTGTCTGCCTCTGGAATCAGAGTGCCGATGGATGCCATTCGTTCCTCCATGGTGGTGTACTGTGTTCAGGAAGTCGAAGGACAACAGTTTGATACCTGTGTGTTGTTGTTGATGTCTTTCCTCCATGTGGCGGTTCCGAATGGCCACACAAGAGTGTCTGAATCTCGGCGCAAAGTCTGTGATGGCGAATATTAAGGGTGATGCTTCTTATGTCAAGGCGTTCGAGGCGTCAGCTTGACAGGAAAAAGTAAGAAAATATTCTCTGTGTGTGTGGAGGGGGGTGGTTGGGGGTGGGGGTGGGGTGTTGTTGTTGTTTTTGTGTGCATTCTTTTCCTGGCTGGGTTTTTTTTTATTTCTTGGTTATTTTTTGTGTTTTAAATTGGGTTTTGAAGTAGATGCTAACGTGGCGATAGCCTTGAGATGCCTCAGTGGTCGGCGAGGCTCAAAGCACCATTATTAGACTTGTTCTATTTTTCCTTGAATAAAATGATACAATGAAAGTGCCGACCATGTGTTCTTGAAGTCGTGGATTTATTTATTTATTTATTTATTTATTTATTCGTTCATTCATTCATTTATATATTTATTTATTTATCTATTTAGTTTTTCTTTGTTTATCTAAATTGTTTTCTTTGTAAAATAATCACTCGAATGTGTATGAAATCCAAGCTGTAATAGAATCCTTTTGAGAAATTATATATATATATCATTCACCTTTACGTAAAAGATTTGACTTTAACACAAATCATTGACCATTCAATGTAAAAACGACCATCAACCGTTTTGAGCACTTCTTTCGCAGACTAGCCAATGATTTTAAGAGGCAATTTCATTTTCAGCAACTAAATCTGCAACACGAACAAGAGCCTGCCCGGTTTCTTTGGCAACGATACAATCACAAGAAACACAACACAAATATCTGAAAACGGACATGCAGCAGAGGCAGTCAGCTACTGAGAAAATTGTCAGCTTTGCTGGGCAAAAGTGTGCTTCAGTTCAGCATGGCATTGGAAAGAAGCCGCTCAGCTTTCTTGTTCTTCTTGTTCTTCTTCCTCTTCTTCTTCTACTTCTCAAGCACTATGCCTCTGTTTCAAATGCTTCTAAATCTATCCGTTTGGTTTTTGTACTTGTCCACAGAGGCAAGAGTTGTAACTATTAGAAAAATTTACGTTCTCTTCACTACACTCTTCTACACACTGACCACTCTACACACGCCTCCTAATTGATAATTATCGCTGTTGTCATCATTGATCGTCGCTATACACTCACCACTCTTCACGCGCCTCTTAACTGATAATCATCACTGTCGTCATCATGAGTCATCAACATCATCATCATCATCATCATCATCGGTGTTAAGCTTCAGCTAACAAAAAACCAAGAGCACCAAGGGTACAAACAAGAAGAAAGGCAGAAAAATATGGTTGGCAGATATGGCGTTGAATGATAGTTTCAGCATTATTACTATCGTCTGTTGCTATGAATTACTGTTATCAACAGATTGCTTACACTAGATGTGGTGGTGCGGTGGCCTAGTGGTAATAGCTCCAATAGGTTTCAGTTTCAGTTTCAGTAGCACAAGGAGGCGTCACTGCGTTCGGACAAATCCATATACGCTACACCACATCTGCCAAGCAGATGCCTGACCAGCAGCGTAACCCAACGCGAACGCGCTTAGTCAGGCCTTGAGAAAAAAAAAAGATAAGCTTATATAAATAAATAAATGAATAATAGGAAGCCAGCGTACACGGGTTGTTAGTTGTAGCAAACATATTTCTTGTTTAGTTTCGTTAATTTGTTAAGGAATTATCTTCTACTTATTCTACTTATTTTCCAGTGTGTGTGTGTGTGTGTGTGTGTGTGTGTGTGTGTGTGTGTGTGTGTTGTGTGTGTGTGTGTGTGTGTGTGTGTGTGTGTGTGTGTTTAGTTGTGTATGCTGCGCTGCCAGGTTACTGAAGTGACACAAGTCCTCGTCATGTTTGGCTGATGTTTACAGGTCGTAAAAGGTGGTAGTGGTATTTGACGCAAAAGGTCTCACACGAAGTTGCTTGACCGAGAATTGCTAACCGTGGAGCATCTGTGGCAAACTGGGTGTGTTCACTTCTCAGAACCTATTGGACAGAGTAGAGAGTGCTCTTGTGGTGAGGGACCAATGACAACCGACCACATCCTTCAAGACTGTAGGACGCATGCAGCATCCAGGAGGAAGTACTGGCCAACACCGACAGCAGTGGAAGCCAAACTGTACGGCACCCTGGAGGAGCTGCGACGGACGGCAGCCTTCATCGAGGACACCGGGCTGCCCACCTAATGGGAGGCAAACGAGGAAGAAGAAGAAGAACTTCTCAGAACCTGAAACTCAGAAAGTGTTAAAACATCATGCCATTACAAGAGAGAGAGAGAGAGACAGACAGACAGACAGACAGACAGAGACACAGAGAGAGAGAGACGTGGTATTCTTTTGAATTACCTCAGCAATAAATTCATTTGATTTAAATGAAATGATACCTTTGTATTTTCCTTCTATGATAAGAAGAGCGTCTCAATTCATCGAACTTTTTTCTCTGCACAATGCCTAAAAAGGGCAAACTATGGAAAGTTGCCATTCCCATATTTCTACTTAAGGGCTACAAAATAAATAGATGCAGTATAAAGTTATTTCAGGACAGACTGACTTTTAAAAATGTGTTCCAGCTTCATTTTTATTTGCTTATTTGATTCATTTCAAATATTTGATTTGTAAATGGTTTTGAGCTTGATTCTGTACGTATTAAAGAGCTACATACACTTTTTAAACTGTGCATGCTTTATCTGTAATAATAATAATAATAATAATAATAATATTGATGATGATGATGATGATGATGATGATGATGATGATGATAATAATAATAATATAATGATACTACTACTAATATTGATAATAAAATTAATGATAATGATAATAACGATGAAAATACGAAAAGATGAAAATCCTGTTGCGCGATTTTTTTTTCTTCCTTTGACCCTAACTGTGCGTCATAGGACGGTGGCAGTGAGTGTGTGTGTCAGGTTTCAGTTCATCACAGCGGTAGAAGGTGCACGCCTCGTTGCTCAGTTCCCTTTCATTAGGGTGGTGCTAGCCAGAGCTGCTGGAAACTAATTTCTTTCAGCGCCTGTTGTTGTCATTAAAACCAATCGCCTAGCTCTTCGTTTGTCTGCATTATTTCTCCGCCGGCCGACAGTTTCATCAGCAGCAACGCAGGCCTGCCTACATGGCTGGAGAGCAAGGCGTAGTAAATCGAGTCTTTGTTTTAGGGAAGTGCTTCCGCGTTGAAAGTTAGTGCCTTAAAAAAAAAAAAAAAAAAAAAAGACACAGGAAGACAAGACACAACAGTACAGTTCAATACAATACAATACAATACAATACACTGTAGAAAGCAATGACATCTCCAGCGTATGTATAACAATTATATACAACACAACACAACACTGCACTACACTACACTTCCAGCAATAGGCTGTGCTTGTCACTAGCTATCGGTTCTCTTATACAATGCATTTTGATACAGTAGATTAATGCGTTTACCGACACGGCTGCAGCTTGGCAGAGAAAAGTGGTCACTAATGTTTGTACTTTACCGCTTCCAGTCCCTTCCTGACTCATAATTGTTACACATAGGCTAGAGATGTCATTGTTTTCTACAGTGTACGTATGTGTATATACATCTGTATCGAACGGGAACGAAAACAAACAAGAAGCAAAGAGAGATAGAGAGAGAGAAACCAGAGAAAACTGATTACACTAAATTGCATGTTGAAAGGATAAAGCTATGGAGAGAAAAAAAAATCCAAAAAAGATGTATTTTGAACAAGCAAATTATACATAACATAGTACTGTGGTCTAAATACACGAGTTCAAGTCTTATTCAAACAATGCACTTTCATTAAATCCAAACTCTCTATCGGAGAAGAAACACATTATAGGGTGTGTGTGTGTGTGTGTGTGTGTGTGTGTGTGTGTTTGTTGGGTTTTTTTGTTTGTTTGTTTTTCTTTTTCTTTGTTTTTTCTTCTTCTTTCTTTCTTTAATGGTGTTAAACTTTCTGTTGACAACAAAGAACGGGGGAAACGGACAACGTATGAAGGGTTTGCTTGTCAAGATCATTTATCATGAATATTCCCCGTTATCTGTTGTTGGCCTCCCTTCCCTGTTTGACAAATATTTGGGGCTTTCTCGTTTGGTCATGATATAGTTCTTATCTCTTTTGTTTTATTTTGTTTTGTTTTGTTTTCATTCTAACGACAAATGCATATGCCTGGTTCCACAAAACAATGTCAGTAAGATTTCCATTTCTGTGTTGTTGTTTTTTCTTTGTTTTTATTTTTTGTTTTGTTTTGTTTTGTTTTTTGCTTTTTGTTTTGTTTTGTTTTTTGTTTTGTTTTTCAATTTTCAGCGACTCCAGTTATTGGTTTTTGTGAAATGTGTGTAAAAATCTGGAGGTTTCATCAGCCATGAACGAGGAGTGGGATCCTTATCTAAAATAAAGCTTGGAACTATTCATTTTCTTTTGTCTTGTTCATGACGAAATCTTAGGCACTTAGTCATTGTATGCATCGTCAGTTCGCAGATTGTCTTTTAATCCGAGGCTATCGAACACGTGATCGCTTCAGGAAACAACGAAACCAGAGACAAATAAACGACTTTCCTGTGAGGATAACCAGGATCAGAACGATAACTATCTAGTCAGGCGAACCCCAGCAAAGTCCATAATTGGCCAGTTCAGCCAGCTAACGTGTGCAGAGACTAAATCTTATCAGCCTATCCAGACCGTGGATGCTCTGAGATCCAACACTTGACGCCTTTGTGGTGACGTGTTGTTGAGCCTCTGGTGATGACTGTGCTGCACAGAAGCACAGCAGAGTTCAAACTGCCACTGACTGGCACGCATAAAGCTGAACGCCGATTTGAAACAGTCGATACTTCGTTTCCCAAGAAGCGGACTGCACCTTATACGGCACAGGTGGACACAGCGTTTTTGATTGATGAGATTGAAGGTATGATGGTGATTCTCACTTTTTTGCTGCTGATGCTGCTGTTTCTGTTGCTGTTGTTGATGTTGCTACTACTGTTGTTGCTGCTGCTACTACTACTGCTGCTGTTAATGCCCTTGTAGGTGTAGTGTTGTTGCCATCGGGGTTGTTTTCGGAATTCGTTGATTATGAACACATGAGAAATAATTGCAAATATCATAACCATACGTGCATGTATGCCTCATACAAGTTTGAGTAGAGCTCACGTCAAAACAAAACGTGAGTTCCAAGTAACTGACAAAGTAAAAAAAAAATCGCGAGTTTGATCGCCCCTTCGCTGATTTTATTGACACACTGCATACAAGCAACAATTTTTCTATTTCATTGATTATTTTGTTTTACTTTTTTGATGATTTTGTTTTACTTTTTTTTTAATTCGTATTTCATTTATATGTGTTCGCTGGTACGCGTAGACTCTTAAGAATGTCATTTCGCACAGAAACTGATAAAGTGTAAGAAGCAGATCGCTAAAAAAAAACCCGATATATCAAAACAAAAGCCAAAGATTAATGAATCAGCTAATCGATTAACCTGTTACACTGCATTATCTGTGTCCAGATGACGATGGCACAACTGTTCAACCAACTACGAACATCAAAAAGCAATTAACTTGTATGAATATCGTTGAGACAATCAATACGACTATTCTGCTTATTAACATCATTGAAACAATCAATAAAACGGTGAACTGTTTCTAGACAGTTGATGTCAGATGTCTCTCCCTCTCTCTTTGTCTCTCTGTCTCTGTCTCTCCCTCTCTCTCTGTCTCTCTCTGTCTCTCTCTCTCTCTCTCTCTCTCTCTCTGTGGAAGGTCAAAGTCAAAATAGTTTGATTTGTTAGGCCATTGGCCCATTCAAATGGAGTTCACATTCATAAAGGTACTGAATACAATCAATGAGCACATACATTCCTGTTTGCTTCTTGCCTTACTGAATATGCTTTGCACAAATTTACCGAGTCTTAAGATTACGTCCTCGCCTGCACTAGACAGCAGCAATAATGAAGGATGTCTCTCGATTTTAACATCTATCAGTTCACTACGCAATTTGTGTGTGTGTGTGTGTGTGTGTGTGTGTGTGTGTGTGTGTGTGTGTGTGTGTGTGTGTGTGTGTGTGTGTGTGTGTGTGTGTGTGTGTGTTTGTGTTTCGTTTTTGTTTTTGTTTTTTCTTTTTAACACAAAAAATCACTAAAACGATTCCTCAGTCTATCAATCAGACAGTCACGGTGCAAGTTGTGTCTGTGTTGTGTCCAGGCGGGAAGCTGAAGGAGGATGGTGCAGCTGTTCTACTATGAGACGCGCGGCAAGTGCTGCCGCAAGGTATTCAACTACCACGGCTACCCTGCCCGCCTGCTGCTCTTCCCCTACGAGGGCTGGGCCCAGCCGGCGCTCATCACCTACTGGCTGCTGAAGAAGTCCTGGTGGAGCCGCTCCACCTGCAAGATCATCGAGGTGACGGGCAGCCACAAGAACATCGCCAAGGCCAAGATGCAGGACAAGGGCAACGGCACCACCGTCATCACGGGACGCTTCAAGGGCACCGCCGTGGCGGCGCCCGACTTCCGGATGGTGCTGACCACCAACGTCAGCAACGCGGACTTTCAGATGGGCTACTGCGTCACCGGCACGGTGGAGCGAGGCAAGGGGGAGCTGCAGCTGACGCACTACGCCATGGTCAAACGGAGGGGGTACTGACCGCCGCTGTGCCAGTCATCTGCACTGGTTAGCCTCCTTCTTCTTCTTCTTCTTCAGTGTGGAACTTCAACGAGGATGTGGGGGATGATCAAGGGTGGGTGGGTAGAAGAGACACAGGGAGAGAGAGAGAGAGAGAGAGAGGGTTTATTCATGTATAGGCATTGGCCCCTTATGAAGGGGAAAGTGAACAAGAGAGAGAGACTTAGTGGCGAGGTTATAATATACGTTATCGTTGAAAAACCCTTTTGTTTGAGCTGAATGATAACAAAACTGACTACTCCGTGAAATTTGTTGCTTTATTGCTTTTATCAGTTGTTCTTCGCAAGAACTTCAACGGGGATTTATTGGGGGAGGTCGAACGAACTCGAGGGCTGGTGGGACCATTGTGAGAGAGAGAGAGAGAGGGACTCTGTGGTGAGATATTATTATAATGTACGTTACCGTTGAAAACCTGCTTGAGCTGAATCATGACAAGCTGAACACTTTGTGAAACTGTTGCTTCATGCTTTTCCCATCAGATCAGAGCGTGTTTTGAGCTGTCGTTTAGTTGTCCATGAAATCGAGTGAGTGTGTTGAAGCGAAGACTGATGAAACTCATTATGAAAACGTTTTTTGTTGTTGTTGTTGTTGTTGTTTCTTTGTTTGTTTTCTTAATGGTGGATAGCTTTTCCTGTAAACAATTTGTAATATCATCTAAGAGCTGAGTATACCTTACAGACAATGCCATATTTGCTTAACAGTAACACATATTTCCAGTTGCTTTAGTTGTTGTTGCTGATACTTTTTTTTTTCAACTGTGAAGCCATCGAGGAAGTTGTGGATGATGTCATTAACATATCACTGCCAAACACCAGAAAGTTTTGATTTACATGTTAGCAAGCTATGCTTCGAATCAGTGTTGCAAGTCACACGGCTTCTGTGGGGACAATGTCAAACACGACGGCTGCTGGAAGTCTCTTCGAAATCAACAAGTGTGTGTGACAGGCAGAAAGAGGTCATCGCTCTTGGCCGTGTTACTACCGATGTAGACGCTCTGGGAGAGAGACAGACAGACAGACAGAGAGAATCTATCGCTTCATGCCAAAGGAACAAAAAAAAACAAACATACTTGTGCTGTGTAAGGGCGGGCTGTCTGTATCAGACTGGGTGCCAATGTGATAGACTCCAAACCAGAGAGACACATAGACAGAGGGTCAGCCTTTCCGGAAGTACATTTGTAGCCACGAAAATTCAGGACTTGCAGCCAAACCTCTACTGTTAAAGTGTAACTCTGACCACCTGTATGCGACAGGTCTGTGAGGAATGCTGTCTTCGGAAAAACAAACAAAAAAACATTCACCAGCACAACTATTGACCTACTGGTTATTGTGACACCATTCCATCCCCTCCGTCCCGGCCCCACCACACACTCAACGCCTGCCCTCTTGCCTCACCCACACATTCCTCTCAACACCTGCCCCCTTGCCTCACCCACACATTCCTCTCCACCCAAGCCCCATAGCCCCACCACACATTTCTCTCAACGCCTGCCCCCTAGCCCCACCCACACATTCCTCTCCACGTCTCCCCTATAGCCCCACCCACACATTCCTCATCACGTCTCCCCCATAGCCTCACCCACACATTTCTCTCCATTCCTGCCCCCTAGCCCCACCCACACATTTTTCTCCATGCCTGCCCCCTAGCCCCACCCACACATTTTTCTCCATGCCTGCCTCCTAGCCCCACCCACGTATTTCTCTCCACCCCAGCCCCATAGTCTCACCCACACATTTCTCTCCACGCCTGCCCCCTAGCCCCACCCACACATTCCTCTCCATGCCTGCCTCCTAGCCTCACCCACACATTCCTCTCCACGCCTCCCCCCTAGCCCCACCCACACATTTCTCTCCACGCCTGCCCCCTAGCCCCACCCATACATTTCTCTCCACGCCTTCCCCCTAGCCCCACCCACATATTTCTCTCCATGCCTGCCCCCTAGCCCCACCCACATATTTTTCTCCATGCCTGCCCCCTAGCCCCACCCACATATTTCTCTCCATGCCTGCCCCCTAGCCCCACCCACACATTTCTCTCCATGCCTGCCCCCTAGCCCCACCCACACATTTCTCTCCATGCCTGCCCCCTAGCCCCACCCACACATTCCTCTCAACACCTGCCCCCTAGCCCCACCCACACATTCCTCTCCACACCTGCCCCCTAGCCCCACCCACACATTCCTCTCCACTTTACCCCCTAGCCCCACCCACACATTCCTCTCCACTCCTGCCCCCTAGCCCAACCCACACATTTCTCTCCACTTTACCCCCTAGCCCCACCCACACATTCCTCTCCACTTTACCCCCTAGCCCAACCCACACATTCCTCTCCACTCCTGACCCTAGCCCCACCCACACATTCATCTCCACTTTACCCCCTAGCCCCACCCACACATTCCTCTCCACTCCTGCCCCCTAGCCCCACCCACACATTCCTCTCCACTTTACCCCCTAGCCCCACCCACACATTCTTCTCCACCTCAGCCCCCTAGCCCCACCCACACATTTCTCTCCACTCCTGCCCCCTAGCACCACCCACACATTCTCTCCACCCTTTTCCCCCCTAGCCCACCACAACATTTCTCTCCACCCACCTAGCCCCACCACACATTCTCTCCATGCCTCCCCCAGCCCCACCCACACATTCCTCACATGCCCCCTGCCCCACCCAACCTCCATCCAGCCCTAGCCCCAACACATTCTCTCCACCCATGCCCCTAGCCCACCCACACTTTCTCTCCACGCCTCCCCCTAGCCCCACCCACACATTCTCTCCACCCAGCCCCTAGCCCACCCACACATTCCTCTCCACCCCAGCCCCTAGCCCCACCCACACATTCTCCACCCTCCCCTAGCCCCACCCACACATTCCTCTCCACGCCATGCCCCATAGCCCACCCACACATTCCTCTCCACCCCTAGCCCCCTAGCCCCACCCACACTTCCTCTCCACCCCAGCCCCTAGCCCACCCACACATTCTCTCCACCCTCCCCAAGCCCCACCCACACATTCCTCTCCACCCCATCCCCCCTAGCCCCACCAACACATTTCCTCTCCATGCCCTTCCCCCTAGCCTCACCCACACATTCTCTCCATTCCCTGCCCCCTAGCCCCACCCACACATTCCTCTCAACGTCTGCCCTCTAGCCCCACCCACACATTCCTCTCCACCCCAGCCCCATAGCCTCACCCACACATTCTCTCCACCCCAGCCCCCTAGCCCCACCCACACATTCCTCTCCACCCCAGCCCCCTAGCCCCCACCCACATATTCCTCTCCACTCCCAGCCCCCTAGCCCACCCACACATTCCTCTCCACCCAGCCCCCTAGCTCCACCCACCCCCTGCACCCGTCCTCGAACGAAAGGAAGTTCAGAAAAGAAAAAAATACAGAACGGCGGGAGGCAGGAAGGACTCGGGGAAGAAAGAATGAAGTAAGGAATGAAAGAGAAGACAACCAGAGCTTTTGCTGTCATACTAGATACTCTGATTCTGCATATATATTGAAGAAAGTTTACTTAGAATAAAAAGAAATTGAGACATACTTGTTTATTTCGGTTGGAATATGTAAACTGAGCTATCTTACTTAGCAGCAGCTGACTTGATATATATATATATTTTTTTTTTTTTTTTTTTTTTTATTATTCTTTTTATTCCCAGCTGCATGATTATGTGACGGTTTCACATGTACACTTTTAAATCTCCCTCACGATAAAGGAGTCTGTGTTCCAAGACCGAACACAGTCTCTCAGAGAGAGAGAGAGAGGGGGGGGGGGGTCTGGGGGGTTGAAGTGCGAATGAATAATGACGTAGATATGGAGCGAAATTAATACACGCCCTTTAGCTTGCCATTTGGAAATGTTATGTAATGGTATATATACCTGTGCCTAGCGATTAGACATGTTTATTGTTTATCTGGCCATTGAAGAAAGGAATATTACTGTCACTCGCAATGATTTGAAGCTGGTATCTTGGTAATCACGACCACTTTATTTTTTCAACCGAAACTATTTTTTCGTTCATTCTTTTCTCCTCCTCTTTTTTTAGAATCTTAAAACAGTTTACGAGTCTATAGCATTAATCTCTGATTCATGACACCAGATTTCGAATATTTTCCCTCATTACAGCCATTCGTTGTTCTGGAAATGTTCATGAAGAACAAGTCGTCGACAAAGTATAATGTTGTTTTTGTTGTTTTGTTGTTTTATTTTGTTTGTTTTTTTCTTGCTGCTTTTGTTCTTGTTTTCAGAAACTGGGGGAAGTTATCACCACGTTTGTAGTTTCCTGTCATCTTCCTTTATGAATTGAGACTTCGTTTATTCAAATTCAACAAGAATAAAGAGGGGTAACTCTCCATTATTTTACAAGGTACACAACTTCGATCGAGTCAATGCTGCTTCTGCTACCGAATCAGCCAGCGCATACAGGTCATTCCATTCTGAGACTGGAATTCCCTTTGACGAGAGGAAGAGACTGTTCATATGGTTGGGATACTGTAATATGAACTGTTTTGTAGGTTAGCCTTTGTGGGTTTGTGTGTGTGTGTGTGTAGATGTGACAGTTTTGTGTTGACGCGATTGAGCATTTGTGTGGTTTTGACAGTCCTGATATAGCCCTGTACGGTCGGCTGGACTATAAGCAACAAAAATCAATGAAGACGAAGAAACAAGATTCAAGATTCAAGATTTTTATGCAAAAAGAAAAAAAAATCCAAATGGGGCGCATGGAAAAAGAAAAAAAATGGTCAAAAAGCAAACAATACATGGCGACAGTGTATGTGGCAATGTTACACAGTACATGACGGACTTTTCAACGTTTTCGTTTATTGTTTGTTGGCGGTTGTTTTCGCTGTGGGAGAGGAGGGGGGCGCAGGGGGGTGGGGGGGGGGGGGGGGAGGACGTACGAACACCTCCATCCTATGTCAAGGGGCTGATCTGTACAGGCAGAAACCACCACTCCAGAGGACGTCTTACATCATCAATTGTCCTATTAGCGTCGGACGTAAGCTGATTTCCCGCTGACTGACTGACACTTATGCTCTTCATAACATATTGACGAGACAGCCAGATTTCCCACCTTCCCCTCCGGGACAGAAACTGGCCAAAGCTGCTGTTGACAACAACATCCAGCCTGTTGCCCGGTTTGTGTGTGTGTGTGTGTGTGTGTGTGTGTGTGTGTGTGTGTGTGTGTGTGTGTGTGTGTGTGTGTGTGTGTGTTTGCTTCCTGCTTACAGCTTTTTTTCTTCTTCTTTTTTTTATTGAGGGGGTTTGATTTTTGGTGGTTGTTTTATTGCGGAGGGGACTTGTCAACCGCGACACCTTTGATCAGGAAGCATGTCGCTTAGGTTTCTGATGGGTGTTTTTTTTTTTTTCTTTATTCTTTTTTTTTTTCAACTTACCTTCTCTCCCTCCCAACCTCACCCAACCCCATCCTTTGCCACTCCTCCTCTCCTCCTCCTCTCCTCCTCCTCCTCTCCTCCTTCTCCTCCCTCCCCTATAGCTTGTTTTAAGAGAAAAGCAACACAGCAGCAACAGCAATAACAACAACATGAACGAAAATAGAATGTATTGCTTTTCAGTGACACAAGCAACAGAAGGGGAGCGGAGGTGTGTGGGAGGGGGAGGTGGGGGGGGGGGGGGGGGAGGAGGAATACATTGCCCACGAAAATTACTGCATAAACCTGTGAATCATTCAGTCCTTCTGACATGGAGTTATTGCAGTCGCTTCGTTCCCAACCAGTTGAGAGTAGTAGTGAGAATCAATCCCCATCATCCTTCTGTCTGCGTAACGTCACGGCAACTAGTTTTTATGAGTTTGCTGTTGTTGTTTTTGTCGTTGTTGCTTTTGGTGGTGGTGGTGGTGGTGGCGGGGATGGTGGTGGTGGTTTGCTTGGTGGGCTGTAGCTAAATGTGGGTTTTTTGGGGGGGTTGTTGTTGTTGTTGTTGTTTTTGGTTTTTTTCATTTGTACAATGTTTACATTCTCTGTTTCACAAACCACGACTGGCTGCTAAAGAAATCTCGAAATATGAAGATTTTGTTATGTTTTACCGTCTCAGCCAGTACTGATGACGGAACTGCATCAAACTCTGGTTAGGAGTCGATACAAAGCGGATGAAAATGTCAGTAATGCACAGACACAGTGTGGATTATCGGTGTTCTGTTCTTTTGAAGCCAAGGCCTGTCCAAGGGGAAAATGGCCAGCACACACACACACACACACACACACACACACACATAGCGGCTCACATTCGCGCACAGAATGTGCTTCTCTCACGCACTGAAGACATTTGGGCTAAACTCGGCAGGGCGTGTTAACACGCCCACAAACGTCTGCAATCTTTTCACCACACGATCTCTAGGTTAAGCCTTTCACACGCGTAATGTGTAATGCTGCGAAGCGTTTATCGTCAAAGAGAATGTCGGCTGCACATTAAGAATTAATTGTTCAGACGCTTTCACTTGAAACCGAAGCTTGACGCCTCGCTTCGACGCCGCGTCTTCTTGAAAGGTTTCAGATGATCGAAGACTGCATTATGCAGTGGGGTTTGTCCCGTGGTATATGAACTCTTAATGGATAGCCTGGACTTGCTCCCATATTCCGAACACTTCCGGTTGTTCTGTATGAAAGTTTGTTAACAGCTGCTCGTTAAAACTCACTTTGAAATACTGAGCTGGAAATAAGATGTGTGCGGGATCGTAAACGGAGGTAAAATTCGTGAATTCATTCTTTGTGGAACACCCCCATTCTCACCTTTTCCGTCAGTTTTTAATTTTTGAATTTGAAGCTCTTATCGTGGATCTCTGGATTTTCTTCTGCTTTTGGAGCATCATCTGTTTAATGACTGGTTATGATTTGAAGAATAAGCTGCAGAATCCGCGTATATGAACTGGACATTCGGTTTTTTGCTGACTTTTTTTTCTGTCTTTCTTTTCTTTCTTTCGTTTTTATTATTTATATTCGATTATTTCCTCCTTCAAACCGCATGCACAGGTTTTATACGTACTAATGTAACGTATTGTAATAGACTGTCATCTTTTCGATTTACATACCAAACCAGTACTGGCTCAGTCTTACTTGTTCCCGCAGGCACTTTTTTTCTGATACAAAGCGGATCATAAAACACGATAACGATATATATATATATATATATATATAAAGTTAGTATTGTGCCATACTTGTGTTTTATATCTTACATGTCAAAAGCTTGCTTGTATTTCTGTTCGCGCGCGCGTGTGTGTGCGTGTGCATGTGCATGCGTGAACGTATATATTAGTGTGTGTGTGTGTGTGTGTGTGTGTGTGTGTGTGTGTGTGTGTGTGTGTGTGTGTGTTTGGTGTGTGTGTGTGTTTGTGTGTGTGTGTGTGTGTGTGTGTGTGTGTAAGTGTTCGCGCGCGCGTGCGTGCATGCGTGTACTGATGTGTGCAAGCATTGCTGTCATCGAATACATGTGCAACGTATTATGATTCGAATACTATATTAACAGACAGTTTTATCATTCCTCATCTTCTCAATATTAAGCATACAATTCCAGAACAATTCGTTCCATAACCAATAACTCGAGCTATGAAGCTCAATGCAGTCTGAATGAATCTGCCGTTGCGTCATTGTAGTTCTCGTGTAGTTTCTTCGTGGGTGTTTTGTTGTTGTTGTTGTTGTTTGTTTTTTGTTTGTTTGTTTTCTTCTCTTTTTTTTTCATCACGGCGAATGGATCGTTAAGCAGGCCGGTCGCTTGGCTGACTGAGAAAATGACCATGGAAACGATTTACGTCTTCTTTATTTGTGTTTACAGTAACATAAATCTAATTCGCGCAAAACGGCTGCTGGTATACAGTGTTCGAGATGTGTATTAATTTTGTTCGATTTTTCTGAATATTTTTGTGTAAATGACGTCCAACTGTGAAAGCATGCTCTTTTTTCCTGACATGTTTTTGTGATGAGTGGTTTGTACTCTTATCGTGGTAGTGTGTTCATGGGATAATTCCTATGTAGGGGAACTTACGATTATCCGAATGTCTTTGTAATCCAATATACTGAGATGAATGGGATTGTGTAACCAGAATTTCTGACTTCTTATTTTTCGCCTTAGACTGTAGCAAGAAAATGAATATGGGGAAATTGTACGTTGGAAATATGCCTTCCAATGGCGCGCAAACGTGTGAAGGGGAGATTGAAAGAACACATTAAGATTAGCGTGTCAAACAACTGAGAATATTCGATGAATAATGTGTGACAAAATGCATATTCAGTGACATTGATATTTGAAGATAGTAGGTTTGAACTATAAATTACTACTATCACAAACGGTGTGTGTGTGTGTGTGTGTGTGTGTGTGTGTGTGTGTGTGTGTTACACCCAATCTATGAAATTGCCCGTTTCATGAAATGAGCAAATACCGTGTCCATTTCATGAAATGGGCGATGTCATTTATGAGTGTTAAGATATCATAAGGTCACAGTTACCAGATGAGTTTCTCAGCAGAATCTCAACCGCAACTGAGGAAGAAGAACGTGAAAAAAAAACCACTTCTAGAGGCCAACACAAGCAACCCCAGCCCTTCCTCTGTGCATGACTCATCGCTGCCTCCAGGATTCACATCTGCTGATAACGCACCACCAGTTCCAGGATGTTCAGAACCTTTGATGGAAAGCCTTTCTCCGTTCTCCACAGAAAATATACAACTGAGCGGTCATCTTCTACAGATGACACCGAGTTCTCTACCACAGATAACCCACAGACAGCTCTTAAACCACCATCCACTGGAGACCAGCTGCTGACACGGATCAGACAATATTGCGTCCGAGAAACTACATCCAGCTGAACGTGCAAGGAAGAAAGCACGGCACGGCACGGCCTTGAACCTCAGGTCAAACGAATACTTGCACGCAGCACCAGATCACTTTGGGCAGCTGTTGTTGGAAACGCTTGGCTGTACCTGTTTCTCAATTTCACCGCAGTAAAGCAGACCCTTCAAATTAGTGTTGTGTTAGAAGCAGAAGAGACTGGCTACACAAATGGTACAGAACACGGCATTATCAGAGGCAAACTTGCTAGAAACCAATTGAAAATATCTCACCAGAAGTAATTAACATTCGCGAAATTGTTCGGGCATAAAGTGTGTGTGGCGGTCAGGGATAGAAACGATGCCATTGCAGGAGCTACTGCTTATCAAAACGCTGTTCCTGTCCGAAAGCTGGTCTTCGCTGCAACAGTGCCTGCCACAGCCACAAATGCTGTGTCAAAGTTGACCAGAGAGAGAGGTGGTGGAGGGGGGGGGGGGAGGGATTTCACAGTTTGGGTGTAACACACACACACACACACACACACACACACACATTATATATATATATATATATATATATATATATATATATATATATATATTATGGTTATAAGAAACACCAGCCCTTTAGCGGAGTACATGTAACCCGTTCTGTTCAGTGATCTTTAAAACAGCCTTGATTCTGGTGTACGTCTGTTGTGTGATTGTGGGAATTGTGGGTAGAAGAGACTGATTATCGCTGCAGTGTGAAAATACCTTGATTACGAAGTATTAGGCCTACTTTCCACTTGTGCACATGTAGGTATAATCCAGTCAAAATATTACCGTCGTCGGAATAATGACGGTCATCATCTTATTCACGACCATGAACATGATAGGATGTATCATGATAACGATCATGATAGTGACGAGGACAATGATGACGATGATATGGATGATGAAAGTAAGAAGGGTCTACACGCACAGATTGTTGCCACATGCTAGCATCATCCATTGTTGTGACGATAACTATGTATTTCTATCACAATTCATTTATTTATTTATTTATTGCCTCAAGGCCTGACTAAGTGCGTTGTGTATACCTGACACTGCTGGTCAGGCATCTGCCCAACAGATGTGGTATAGCGTATACGGATTTGTCCGAACGCAGTGACGCCTCCTTTAGTCGAATGAACTGAACTGAACTGAACTTCTATCACATTAAGGTTCTTCAAAGTTTCCTGCCAGCAGTCAAGCATCACGGTCTTCGCACGTGATATTTCTCTGAACCTATCTGCTGCACTTCCGTACTGCTCATAGACACACCATGACGGTGCACGCTCAGCTAAGCAGGATAGGCAAATGCGACGATGACTCAATCTGAGCATCCTTGTGTCCATCCTCCTTTTCTATCAATCCATCCATTCCCTCACCTCGCCAGCATATCTCCCATGGGCATCATCGTAAGCTTAGCGGATGATCCTTTGCATATTTTATACTATTTCTGTCCCCGAATACCACTTTTTTTTTCATGTGATATACTATGTCGGGCAAATTTACACTGTGATCATATCACGATGCCAAATGATTATGCCACACACACACACACACACACACACACACACACACACACACACACACACACACACACGTGTGTGTGTGTGTGTGAATACAAAATCATACGGAGCACGAAGACCCTTGACATTCCCTTTGATCGTTATGGATGTTGCTCTGCTGCTGCTGCTGATGATGATGATGCTGATGATGATGGTGATGATGATGGTGACGACGGCGACGACGACGATGACAACAATGATGATGATGATGAACTTTGGTCTGCTAGTTTTCTGTTATCTCTATTCGAACACAGTCCTAATCAACAAGCCTGGTGTTCGCTCCCAAATGCTCCACACCATGCCAAGTATAACAATGAAATATGTTTACCGGTACGTTTTTGTAGCCCTGAATGTGTCGTTTTGAAGACAAAGACTTATTGTGTTGTTGACAGTCTTCAGCGCAAACTGGAGTCATTTGTAAACATCTTAGATATTTTAAGGTAATTCAAAATGGATTTTTTCATAATATTATATTCTGCTCAGACGAGATTACTGTGTGTTCTCTTTACTTCTGTGACACTATGATTTGTTGTACATTTGTTTGAAAAACTGAGGTAATGTGATTTGTTGTACATTTGTTTAAAAAACTGAGGTAATGTGGCTGCTGCAATACTTTGAACTCTTCATGTAACATTTAAAAAAGAACAGCATCATTTCTTTTTTTAATGTTACAATGTTTGCGTTCCATTTTCATTTCTGATAATAAGGCAATTACGGATTTTATAAAACATGGGGGCATGGGATATTCATTCATTCGAAGATATGTTTGATTTGCGAATATTTCGAGATCAACATTTTCATCAATAGGAACATCAAACGCTAACAATCGTTCGGTGTGCATACCTTTAAGATCCCTTCATAAAGACTAACCTCTCAGCACCAACAAACCAAACATTTCTTCAATGGATATGTGCCACCGTCTTTTGTAGAATTGTCTGAGACCCTCATCAGCACTGGACAATTAATGACCTTAAGGGTGCAACCTTTAATAGGTCATCAGTTAAACTCAGCTCCGTAGAATTGCTCGAAACCTTAAGGGTGCAACCTATAATTGGTCGTCATTTAAACTCAGCTCCGTAGAATTGCTCGATTTCTTTATTACGTTCATGATCTCACAGTCGTCCAAGATGTAGGCTCGAAATATCATTTTCGGGTGCAGTGGGTGATGTTTATCTGTATATACCACAAACTCGTTTTATTTTAGGAAATAATCTGCATACATTGTAAAATAATGCTGAGCTGTGTCGTTACTGTACAGTCTATCAGTTAGTTCTGGATGTCCAGTTATTTATGTGTATTTGGTAATCGTACTTGTTGTGTGTGCACCGGCTGACTTCAATCATTGTTGTCATAACCGAATATATATGGATGTGCTGCGCTCAACACTTGCAAAAATAAAATCGAAAGTATTCTTGCGGATTGGTCTTATACGCGTTGTTTTGTTGCATCAATGACTCTTTAATGAAATGTTAACCATCAGTTTGCTGATTGAGTGGATCTGCACGCATGATGAGAAAGCAAGCAGAAAATTACAGAGTATGCTAATTTCGCTTGATCACACCGCTAATTAAAACATCTATAAATTACTTTCTTCATCAGTCATCGCCATCAATAACAGCAAAAACGGTAACAAACACCGTAAACAGCAGAAGCAATAACAGACAAGTGCGCGTCGGCGCAATCGAGTGTACACGCACACGCACTCGCATGTCCTACACACACGTACGCATTCACACACTAACTGACACAAAGGCACGCGCCTGCACGCACGGCGCACAAACACACCATGCATGGCACACACTGACACACACACACGCACGCGACCGGCGTCAGTAGTACATACCAGCTCGCACGCACGCACGCACACTGACACACACATCACACACACACACACACACACACACGCACGCACGCACGCACACACACACACACACACACACACACACACACACTTCCACACACGCACGAACACACACACACACACACACACACACACCGGCACACTACACACACACACACACACACACACACACACACGCCGGCAAAAGCACACTACACACACACACACACACACACACACACACACACACACACACACATGGTCATACTGCCCGGGACATGCAGGTTTTAAGGGAAATGAGCGAGCTGATAGACTTACTGGTCACGCAACAACAATGAGCGGCCTACATCTAGAAAAATCGGAAATCCTCAGAAAAGTCAAAGAATACCAAAAAGAACAGGTACAAGGCCATCACACTATCGGTCGCCTCAAAGAAATAAAGGTAGAGAGAGGGAGCGGCCGTAAGTCTAGCATGAAAGTTAGAGCACGATGCTATCCAAATCAAACGAATATCGGCATCATTTCCAAACCAACTTTGCGCAAATTTCTTCAAGTTAAAACGGAACAGAGTCTCTGTGGGCTTTTCCAAATACAATAGACTGAGCAACACGCTAGGCGCCACGTTCCTGGCATCAGAGATCTTTTCCCACCCACCCCTCTTGCGGCCAATCAGTGGCAGCCTCTGTGTGTGTGTGTGTGTGTGTGTGTGTGTGTGTGTGTGTGTGTGTCCTCAAGGCCTGACTAAGCGCTTCAGTAGGGTTACGCTGCTGGTCAGGCATTTGCTTGGCAGATGTGGTGTAGCGTATACGGATTTGACCGAACGCAGTGACGCCCCCTTGAGCTACTAACACTGACACTGACTCTCACACACGCACAGAGAGAGAGACACAGAGAGAGAGGGAAAGAGAGAGAGAGAGAGAGAGAGAGAGAGAGAGAGGTACGTAGAGAAGATCAGGAGGGACCACTGAGCTCGATGGGACCATCGAGCTCTCTTTCAGCTCTATTGAGTTTGAGTTTGAGTTTGTTTATTCCCATTAACTCTTTTGAGTCATAGAGAAACAATTAAGGAAACATGACAATAGCAGGATGACGGCCACAGAGGAAGAGCGAAGACATTTTAAACTGCAGGAGAAACAAAAGGGGGGATGATACAAATGGGGAACAAAATAAAATGAAATGAAATAAAAGGCCAAATGTAATCATCAGTCTGATACAATGCAATAGGAATAGCGAAAGCAGTACTCCATAGAGAAATGCACAGATCACAACTTGGATTTACAATACGGCTCTATATCTGACTGGGAAATGAGGGGTTAGTTGGAGCATAGCAATAACAGTGATATGGTGTAACAAAATAAAATACACAATGATTTGTTATTTTAGCACACATTTGCCAGTAATACTGGAATTGGTTTCTCGGATATATACAGGAGAGAAAAAGACATAAAAAAAATATGATAATGCAATTACAAATGGATATGTAGAGGATGCAATGTTAAGATTAACACGTCATTGTTCTAATTCCTATTCAACAAGCACAGTTAAGGCATAGTGGTAAAAAATCCAGACTGAAACTGGCTCCTAACGAAACACAATAAAACCTTCTTTAATGAATTTAGCAAAATTTTGCACGTGACTTTTTCTTACTGCCAATAGACATTAATGTTGCATATTTGTGGAAGTTGGGACGTGTTCTGTAATACTTAGGTAAATACTAATTGCGGAGATTTTGAATTGCAGGACATTCCATGACAAAGTGGTACTCGTCTCCCACTCGATTCGTGTCACAAAGATGACACAATCTTGCTTCTTGTGGTATGTTCATGTGTCTCCCTTTCTCAATTGGTAGTTTGTGATTACTTGTTCTGAGTTTCAACATTGGGATGCTATAGCACAATGACAAAATGTTTAGATAATCTTCAAAAGCTATTTGGCTTTTAAATAAACTGTAGTTATTGGCTTTTGTAGAGTTACGACAAGTTTCTACCCATTTTTGTGTGTAACTATCTTTGATGGATGGGTTCCACAATCCAAGGGATATAATGCTGAACGAACGAGTGGTATATCGAAGGGAAGTCACTCCTCAACACTCGCACACACAAGCTAACACTGGCTTTCATGATGCGAGATTGATGCAGACGTGCTTGCCAACAGCTGAAAATGTTGTACAGCGTACAGATTGCTCTGTTGACACCTTTTATGTTCGTGGTACTCTACATTCTCGTCAACTATTTTGTGAAAGGAGAGAAGAGTGTGTGCATCGTAGTTTTGGGTGATATCGGCAGGAGTCCACGCATGCAGTACCATGCACTCAGTTTATCCCGCAGCGGTTTCTATGTGAATATTGTGGGCTACGGAGGTAAGTGTTGTTCGTTATGACACATTGTTGTTTTTAAGTGCGTTTATTTTTTCTTTGTAAAACCATTCTATTTTTCATTAGTATAAATCGTTGGCATTGAAACTATTGTGTGTGTCAGCGTGCACGCCCCAGTGTGTGTGTGTGTGTGTGTGTGTGTGTGATGAGAAAAGAGATGGAGAGGGAAGGAGGGAGGGGAACTAATTTTATCATATCATATGATTACATCAACTGTTTGTATTTTGTTTGCTGTTGATTTGTGTTTATTTTTTGTTGTTGTTGCTTTACTCATCAGTAATATACATGTATCTTATTCTTATAGATGAATAAATCTCTCTCTCTCTCTCTCTCTCTCTCTCTCTCTCTCTGTGTGTGTGTGTGTGTGTGTGTGAATATATATGTATATAATGCTTATTTTTGTATTTCAGGTTCAATACCTCACAAGCAGATACGGGAAAATGAAAGCATTGAAATCAATGCAATAAGTGAAGCACCTCAGTTTTTCAAATGTAAGTCCTTTAGTCTTATTCAAAAATTGTTCCATTTTAACATGTGCACCTCAGTTTTACTATTGTAATCGTTCAGTTCTAACTGAAAATTATTTTAACTTGTAAGGTATGGAAATAAACTAAGTCACTGTAAAACTTACTTATGCATTACATTTTAAATATTGCAGTTTTGAAACACACACACACACACACACACAGTGACACACACACACACACATACACACACATGTATACAATGCATGTATACACTGCTTTTATGTGTCTGATGTCTGTCTTGGTGCCTCATTACCCCACCCACCCATTTAGGAGTCTGGATTTAAATATTCTTTTTTTTTTTTAAACTAAATTTAGATATGCCACATGGTTTAGTTTGTTATTTTTCTTCCCATGCTGTCCTTAACTATTGTTACAAAACATGAAATTGTCTCTTTGTCCAGATTTTCCAGGACCGTTGGGCTACATCTTCAGAGCTCTCTGGTTGTTCTTGACCGTTTTCTTCACATTGATGCTGTTGCCGAAAAGCCGCTTTTATTTTCTTCAGGTTTGTAATGAATTCTAAAAACTGTTACTGCATGTCTGTGACCAAACTGCAAAACCTGCACTGAAGAAGAATGATATTCTGAGTCTGATGACACTGTGCAAACAGTCTAAAATGAAAGAAAATGATTTTGATCAGTTGCGCCAATCAACAACAACAACAATAAAAAATGTACAAGGAATTATGGCTGGTGCTTGTATACATTCATGGCAATGGACACACATATTACATATGATTAATAAAGATATATAATTTCACATACACACATGAACTTACCAGCACATTTACAACGTTTACACACATACAAAACACACACACACACATACACACACACTCACATCCATGCATGCATACACAGATGCTCAAATGCATGCACACATACAGCGATGCTAACACCAGCTCAGGATCATAAGTTGTCTCCTGTTCATTTTGTTGCAAAATTCAGCATTGGAAAAAAAAATCTGTTATCACAGCAGGACGTGCTTTTGAAAGTGGCAGATAAGTCTCTCTCGCATACATAACATAAATGTATATATGTCCTGGATGAGTATTTCTCTGGATGTGTGGTGCAGTGCTCATGGCCTTTCTTGGCTGCAGAATCCCCCCACCATCCCCACCTTCCCCGTGGTGTGGCTGGTGTGTCTGCTTCGCGGCAGTCAGATGATCATCGACTGGCACAACTATGGCTTCACCATCCTTGCCCTCAAACTGGGCGCCCACAATCCCCTGGTCTCCATCTCTCACAGGTCTGTGTGTTTGATCTGTCATCTGATGTATTATGCCATCTTTCTGTCTTGGCACAGAATCTGCCATCTGAAATAACCTGCTGTCTTTCTGCTTGTGTATAAAATCTGCTCTCTGATGTATTGTGCCGTCTTTGTGCATGCATAGAACCTGCCATCTGATATAATCTACTGTCTTTCTTTCTATGTGTATAATCTGCCATCTGAAATGATCTGTCTTTCTGTCTATGCTTTTAGTTGGCTGTCTGAGTAATCTGCTGTCTTTCTGTCTGTACATGCAATCTGCTGTCTGATATAATGTCTTTCTGTTTGTGTATTTAAACATTTGTCTTTTGTATATGTTGTTCTGTCTTTCTGTCTGTCTGGTTACGCTGCTGGTCAGGCATCTGCTTGGCAGATGTGGTGTAGCGTATATGGATTTGTCCGAATGCAGTGACGCCTCCTTGAGCTACTGATACTACTGATACTGTCTGTACATGCAATCTGCTGTCTGATATAATGTATTTTGGTTTGTGTATTTAATCAGCTGTCTACAGTATATGTTCTTCTGTCTTTCTGTCCGTACATGCAATCTGCTGTCTGATGTAATGTCTTTCTATTTGTGTATTTAATCAGCTGTCTGTATATTCTTCTGCCTTTCTGTGTCATTTTCTTCTTCCTTTTTTTTTTTTTTTTTTTTTGAGATTGATATTCTTTCTGTCTTTTCTTCTGTATTAAGGGTGGAAAAGGTGTTCGGCAGACAAGCGGTGGCCAACATATGTGTCACCAACGCCATGAAAGAGGATCTGGCTCACAACTGGAATATCAGGTTAGTATCAGATTGCATCTAACAGAAAGTTGCACATTGTTCTCCATGTAAGTTATTTCATTCATGCATGAAATTGTTTTTATAACATTATTTATACTCAGGAACTGAAATTAAGTTAATTGAATACCAAAGGTGTTAGGTCACACAGCTTTTAAGTTCTGCATGATGCATTTAAAAACAAATTCTGATGTTTATTTTCCAGGGCTACCACTGTATATGACCGCCCCCCTGATATATTCAAAACAACGCCTCTGTCCGAACAGCATCAGCTCTTCTGTAGGTTGGCTCAACAATACCCTGTGTTCAGTGCCAGGTCAGTATGAGTGTGCATGTGCAGTCTGTGTGTGACTGTGTGTGTGTGTGTGTGTGTGTGTGTGTGTGTGTATGAGTTTTTGTGTACGTGTGTGTACATGTTTGTGTGTGTTTGATTGTTTGGGTGGTGTTGGTTGATGGGTAGGTGTGTATTGGTATGTATGTGTGTGCACATGTGTGGTATGTTTATGTGTGTGTGTGTGTGTGTGTGCGTGCATGCATGCATGTAGTTTAGTGTGAGGGCACTCATGCTTTGGTATAGTACATGTACACTCGCGATGAACAATGTTGAACTATGTTTTGTAATTTGTAAAGTATCCATTTTTCAGTGTGTAGTTATGATGATAACATTTAGAATATATCTTCTAATCAGATTGTATAAGTTGACGAACACATGAAACTGAGTACAAGAATGCATCATATTGCTTGATTTCAAGTCTTCAAATTTTCATGCTGGGAGTACTTCCATTTTTGTACAGATTTCACATTTGGCATTTTGGCAAAAAGAAATAAATAAATGATTAATGAATAAAAGATTATTCCTTCAGCAGCTCATGGATTCTTGTCACTAACATTTCATTTTTATAAAAATATTAAATTTTTTTTTTTTCAGTAGCTCCCAGCCTTGAGTTAATTTTACATCACTTGACATATAAGGAGTGATGGCCTAGAGTTAACGCGTCTGCCTAGGAAGCAAGAGAATCTGAGCGTGCTGGTTCGAATTACGGCTCAGCCGCTGATATTTTCTTCCCCTCCACTAGACCTTGAGTGGTGGTCTGGATGTTAGTCATTCGGATGAGACAATGAACAGAGGTCCTGTGTGCAGCATGCTCTTAACGCACGTAAAAGAACCCACGGCAACAAAAGGGTTGTTCATGGCAAAATTCTGTAGAAAAATCCACTTTGATAGGGAAAACAAATAAAATTGCACGCAGGAAAAAATACAAAAAAAAATGGGTGGCGCTGTAGTGTAGCGAAACGCTCTACCTGGGGAGAGCAGCCTGGATTTCACGCAGAGAAATCCGTTGTGATAAAAAGAAATACAAATTCAAATACAAATATAGACATATAGAAGTGAATGGTTGTTTCAGCTCTGGTGCGGATGACAGCACACTGTTCACACACCGGGACGGGAAAGGGGACGTCACAAAGCTGAAAGACCGGCCTGTTCTGCTCGTCAGCAGTACAAGCTGGACAGGTGAATTCCTGCCATTTCAGTTTCAGTTTCATAGAGGCTACACACCATATTTCATTATCTGCAGTAAACAAAAAAAAAAACAACAACAACAAAATTTAAAGCAGGTGTCTGACCTATGCATCGACCCAAGCTACTGTTCAGGCCTTGAGAACTTATAAAATTCTTAAATTAGATAGATAGGCAGACAGACAGATGTGTCTGAGTTTGAGTGTGTGTGTGTTTTCGTGTGTGTGTGTGTGGGATCTGTAATTCAAACAAAATAAAGTAAATTAAATACAGTACTCAAAAGAAAATACTACAATAGATACAGCCATTGTTCAACCATTGTTATATTTTACTGTTTGAATCGCAAGATGTACTGTATCAAAAGGAGAATCAGTAAAGAAATATTTATTTTGTGGTTGAGTATGTTATGTCTATGATATCGCAAAAGAATCACTTCCCTTTCCTTTGTGTGTAGTCTTTAATCTGCTGTAAAGATTCTTGTAGGTAAAATGTGTATTGTTTCACCACTCTTGTCTCAAGATTTAAAATTTCAAGGTATAATTTCCTTTCAAAGTTTCATCCTTTTTGAGAAATGGAGGATTGCAGATGATGGAACAAAAGAACATAAATCAAAATTTTTAAAATACAACAGCTTATGTCAACAAAAATTGTGTGCCAAATACTATGCTACTAATACATGTTCCATTGATAATATGACAGCTGTGCATTGGCTTATAAGCCAGTGAATATTATAATACAGTGCAAGACAGTAATTGTTGATTTTGTTCTTTGTTCTTTTTTTTCAGTTGATTCATACTCTGGTTCACAGGTTCATTGGATCCTCAGTTTCTTGATTTATTGAATCAGTCAGTAGATTGTTCAGAAGACAAAAAAGTATACATGTATGAATATTTGATAAATAATGTACTTTGTTTTTGTTTTTTTAGCTTTTTTTAGCTTTCTTTTTTTTTTTTTTTTACACAGGTTCTAACCCATTTCAGTTTTCATATTTCTCAACATCACAGAGATTCAACACACACAGAACAAAACATTTATAGTCGTATAAATGAACATCCCAGAAAATAGCAAATTATAGTTATACAAAAGTTGTTGGGTTTTTTTTTTTTAAGTAAAGAAAGAAAACCACTGCCCATCTATAAGGTGTTTTGTGTTGTTTGTAAACAAAAAATCTTGAAAAAAAAGTTTAAGTCACATCATGGCATGTAGTACTGCATGTTTTTCTTGCCATAGCTGTCATTTTTGTGCACTATGTGTTTCAGAGGATGAGGATTTTGGGCTGCTGCTGGATGCCTTGGAAAGTGAGTGACTGTCGTTACAGACCATTCTTCGTATACGGTCTCTCAGAGTTTTTTTTTTTTTTTTTTTTTTTTTTTTTTGTTAACTAGTTTTACTCAGTTTAAGGACATAGTAAGCAACCACATTCAACTTCCTGTCTTTGTGGCTGCCTTCACCGCTACACTCCATCTCGCTTTCTACGATCGGCTTCGGATCCACTGTGTTTGCGCATACCCAGATTCAAGCACTCCACTGTTAGACGCCGTTCTTTCTTTGTCTCTGGACCTTGCATTTGGAAGGAACTTCCTCTTTCACTTCGTCAGGTCTCTGCACTCAGCTCTTTCGAGTCTGGCCCTAAAACCCACTTCTTCACAAGATTGCCTCCCTCTCCTGCCTCTTCCTTGTCTTCAGTTTCTTCTTCAGTTTTAGAGTTATGCATGCATGTGAATGACTGGTGTGAAAGCGCTTTGATTTGTCTCTGCACAAGATTCAGCGCTATATAAATACTATCATTATTATTATTATCATTATTATGATATTTTAGAAGTACATATAGGGGTTAAAAAAGGGGGGTTGAAGGGGGATGTGAATACATATATATATGAGTGAAAAAAGAAGGGAAATGTCTCTCAGAGTTCAACACTGATTATGAATCTGTCCTGCCCTGATGCTGTTTGATTATTTTATTTCCTTATCCTGATATATTTACTTGTCTGTATTTTGTTCTGTCCTGCTGCTATTTGATAGGAATTTTTTTTTAATTTCCTTCTTCTGACATTTTTGCTTGTCTGTATTTTTGTTCTGCCCTGCTGCTATGTGATTGGAATCATTATTTTATTTATTTCTTCTGATATTTTTTGCTTGTCTGTATTTTGTTGTTGTCATGATACATGATGAACACTGTGGGGCAGTGGCCCAATGGTAGAATGTCTGATTTGTAAGCAAGGGTCTGGGGTTTAGTTTCACACACCTCTTCTACTGAACCTCTGTGGTTGCCTGGGTGCTAGTCTTTCATGTCAAGCTTGCTGCATAGTATACATAAATATTCCTTGTGACCCCGGTACACTTGGTAATAAGACATATTCTATTCTAAAAGAAACCAAGTCAACTTGGGAGTCTTTCTTGGCAAAAATCTGCAAATACAAAAAACTTGTAGATAGGCAGTTTTTTGTTGTTGTTTGTTTTTGTTTTCTTGCACTCTTTGCTGCTTACTTGAAGTAAAAGTATTAGAGTACAGTTTGCGTTTCAAGAGCTTTGAAATGAGAAATGCACCTTTTTTTTTTCTTTTCTTTTTATGTACATTTATTATTTGTTGATTCGCTTCTGAAGTATCATTTTTTGTGTCTACAGACTATGAAACAAATGCTGCCGATTCATCTTCGAAGATACTGTGTGTGATCACCGGCAAGTACCTTTCTTTTTATTCTTTCGGTTTGTTTGTAGTTGTCATCAGTGTTGCTCAAGGTTGTGTTGTTGTTGTTGTTTTTTGGGGGGGATACTGGTATCAGTGGAGCAGTATAATGCACCTAACCTGAACACCAGTGTCCGTCAGTTTGAGTCCTGTATATGGACTTAGATTGTTACTCTCCCATCCACTAGGCCTTGAGTAGTGGTTTGGGTGTTAATTACTTAGATGAGATGATAGATGGAGATCAGACAAGTATTCATCCTCTCTAGACATATTTTCCACCTTGTCATGACTTTTTGGTTTTAAGGAATATGTTGCAGATAAAACTGCTGTTTGACAAAAAGATAGTTCCATCAGATAGATTTATAAGATTACGCATGTCACTTGTAGTTTGTATGCATGTGTGTGTGTGTGTGTGTGTGTGTGTGTATTTATAAATGTGTGTTTGTGTATGCATGCGAATGTGTGTGTGTATTTGAGTATGTATATTTCTTCATATATATGTGTATTTGTGATTGTGTGTGCATGTATGTTCATATGTGTGTGCTTATATGTTTGAATGTGTTTGTATGTATGAACATTGTGTGTGTGTGTGTGTGTGTGTGTGTGTGTGTGTGTGTGTGTACAGGTAAAGGTCCACAGAAGGAGATGTACCAGGAGAAGATCAACAGACTACAGTGGCAGAAAGTGCAGTTCTGTCTGCCATGGCTGACAGCTGAGGACTACCCACTTCTGCTGGGTAAACTGTTTTTCTTACTTAGCTGTTCTACAGGATATATATCTACAGTTTTGCAGCCCTCATATGGCTATGTGATGTTGGCTGGGCTATAAGCAACATAAGACAAAGATTCCCTTGCTTACATTGAGGTTTAATGTCAACATCTACCTCAGGTAATCTGGCTGATGGGGTGAACCATATTAGGAAAGTAGGGGGAGGGGACCTGTCTAACACAACACCAACACCACCAGAAGGACATCACATTGTAATTTAGAGGGACAGCAACAATTCCAGGGAAGGAAGGAATTCTGTTTAATGTCCTGTCACTTAAAGCAGTGATTGTGAACATCTAGTTAAAGTATTGATTTTCACATGAATGTTATCATTAAAGAAATCAACATATAAAGAACAAGTTGGGAGAGGAGGGCTGGAGAGTTGTAAGTTGAGTCATGCCAGTGATGTGACAATGCTAGTTTTTACATTGGATATATTTGATTAAAACTCTAACCATTTGGACTGTGAGCTTGGCGCTCTTGTTACACACTATTGTACTTAGAAATACATTTGTCTCATACTCACATTTGTCTCATACTCACAAAGAAGAAAAACAGATTTCACACAGTTCAAAGCCTCTCTTTAAATCTTATTCCCCATCTTTTTGTCATGTTCCATCTCTGCTGCTTGTTCTTTTTTTGATAGGCTTTTTACAATATAATATTTGGGGTGCATACAGGATTGCTTGTTGTGATTTGCTTTGATTCGATATATTATCATATGAAAACCGTCTTCCTCTAACTTGTGCATGTGTTTGCATGTGTGTCTATGGTAGATATACGACATGGTGTGTGTGTGGCAGGTGGGGTTATATGAGAGTCATACAATCAGTTATTTTCAAGTATTGCAGTAAACATGGTTCATTCTTCTGCTTCTTTCTCTTTTTTTTTTCATCATCTTTTTGTTCTTGATGATCTGCTTCTTCTCCTTCTTTTTTTTTCTTCTTCTGCTGCCACCACTATCTTTGCTTCCTTCGTTTTTTTCTTGTCCTTCATCTTTTTCTTCTTGCTGTTATTATTTCAATAAAATATTGAGTGAAAATGCATGTGTCCCTTCAGGATCAGCTGACGTGGGGGTGTGTCTTCACAAGTCGTCCAGTGGCCTTGACCTTCCCATGAAAGTGGTGGACATGTTTGGCTGTGGTCTGCCTGTCTGCGCTGTGCGCTATGATTGGTCAGTGGCCACCTGTAATGTGTTGCACCATTTTGATTTACTCATTGAGCCCTGCACCCAAGTGTCAAATCCACGTTCCTACATATGTGCATGAACCGCATAGGAAGGGAACTAACTTCTACAGAATATCTGAATGTGTTCACATACGAACTGTAAGAAAAGCAGTATATCTTCTACGTTTTATCTGCACCAGTATTGCATAGAATCTTGCTGAGGTTGTGAACTCTTCAGGGTTGAATTGGTTAAGGCATGGGATATGGAGCACACCACAGTAGTAGTTCTTGACCCCTTGACATTTTGAGGTCAGCTGTATTCCATATGCAGAGGGGGGAAAAAAAAGCTGTCAGTACTATTATGCACCAAAAATTTATGCTTAAAATTACATAGACTGATGCATGGTAAGTTCTACTTTGACATGGAAGTATAATGGCTCTCTTTGTGATTTGTTGAGTATTTATTGAAATTATTGTATGTTTATAATATTTTGTTTATATTTTTTTTGCAAACACACCCACAAGCACTCAACAAACAAACACACACACACACACACACACACACACACACACACACACAAGGAGCAATGAGCCTCAGCCTCTCCTTCATCAGAATTAGGAGAATTAATTGTTCAAGTTTTATTCATCACTATCCACATCTTTCGTAACTTCATCAAACATTAAAAAAGATTGCGCATTAGAGACGCCATGGTGTCACCGTTTGAAGAAGACTGGTTTCAGTTCTCAGGAAAAAAAGTTTTTGATGACTCAGTTGAGTTGGTAAAGGGAAGCTAATCATTTTTATGAACCTTTTTTGAGTCCATCAACATCATTCGGTAGTCCTCTCCCTTCTGAAATATGCTCAAACGTTTTTTGAATTATCTGTATTAATTTAGCATAAGTAGGCATCATACAAGGCTTGGAGAGATCCTTTTATTTAATGAACATGAAAGTCATAGGGTTAACTCTTTCATCCCTGCAGCACGGTTTTCCGGTTTACAGATTTTTACCCTTCATTCCTGTAGGCCGGAAAACTGTGCAGCAGAGAATTCCCCCTTTCCTTCCTGAAAGTTCGGATTGTGACCAGTTTTCTGATGATGAGTTTCACAACGCTCTAACAGATAATGATTTCGATCTGTTTCAAACGAATGACAAGGAGAGAGTGCAATTAGCTGTTGCTACAGAAGCACAGATAGCGGGTGATGAAAAGTTAAAAAAAGTAAGAAGTGTTAAAATTGTTGTGTATACTTGTGCAGTAACTGGCATGACTGCTTCAAGGTATATCACACACGTGTCACCTTTGTGTGGCACATTACGTGATGATTGTGACATGGACATGCATATTTAGAGACAGTATCGTTTCTGAATAGTTTTTGTTCAAGAATTGTGTAGATAATGATCTGATTCTGGCTCAGTGACTGCTAGTGTAGTGAAAGGCATATATTCTCTTTGAGACAAAGTTCAAATCATTCATGTGATAAGGACAATAGTAGTGACAATTGTGACAGTTTTTCGTGGATATGACTAGCAGTGTGGCACTGAGATACATGCGAAGCACTACTCAGTGAGTACCTGCATGATGTGCATACTCTGCAAGCAAAACACTGTCCTGCATTTAGTATGTAGTTGTATGCATTGTGTTTGACCCCAAAGTCACCTGTTTTACACCTGAGTGTCACCAGAGATGTCACCCTATAGTGTCAACAGGGTCTCAGACAACTTCTCACATCAGTTTTGAACACAACAGTATATGACAATCTGAGTGTACTGTAATGAGCCGCGTTACCGTAAGCCTCCAAAATAAGTACCCTGCTTCATACTTTCTTTCTCTTCTCTAAATCCAGGAATGAAGGGAATATGCGAATGGTAGGGATCTCAGAACAAGGGGGAGTAATGGTTCATAGAAAAATAGGAACGAAAGAGTTAATTTCTTACTTTTTTTGGAGGAAAGTGTGGAGAACATGATAGTTATGAATTAAGTACATGTTTACTCCAAATGGCTGGTAAATGTTAAGCTTTGATGGCTTTTATACACCCCTGTCACAGTTAATCTTTAAATAGAAAAAGAAATATTTCTAAAAAGAGTGAGAGAAAGATGACTGCGGGCCATCACGTAAATTGAATAAAAAAAAAATTATAAACAGTAGGACAAATGGTCTTTTGGATGGAAAAAAAAAAAAATGTAACCAACATTTCATGTTCAACAAACTTCCTCACAGATAGAAAATGAGGGCCCTGTATCCAACTTTTTACTCATTATTTTTTCTTTTCCATTAAAATCTCACCGAACAAAATTACACTGGACGAGGAGGAAAGAAAGCCTCCTCTCGATTGTAGATCATTGGATGATAGGTAAATTTTCTGATTCGTGTTTCTGGAAACTATAGAATGTTACATTATGCGTTTGTTGTTTTCATTCATACTGAAAAACTGAGATATTATGAAATTTGGAGCAATTCTTTTTTTTTTTTTTTTGTTCACTGAAGAACTGAGATGACATACATAATTATATTCTAATTTGGAACCTTTTTTTTTCATCTTTTTTATACTGATTTTTGTTGTTTGTGCTTTTAAATGAGGTATCTGCTGTTGTGTTGCAGCATAGAAGAACTTGTGAAACCAGGAATCAATGGACTTCTGTTTGATGACAGTCAGCAGCTGGCACAGCAGCTTCAGGTTAGAACAGTACTTTTTTGTTATCTAAACCTTTCACCACTGCCAGGATGACAGCATGTTCTATCAATACTACTTTGGAGGTTTTGATATTCATTGGCTAATGGATTGACAGTTTAATTTACATATCCTTCAAAGTTTACAGTATGTTTAGAATATATCATTGTCAGGATCAGTAGCTGTGTACATCTCGGAACTGTTTAACTCTTTCAGCCCTGTACCCAAGCCAGTGCCCTGGCATTGAAATTTTGTTTCATTAAAATTGTGTACACGTTTTGTTTTTTTTTACATAAGCGCGAACTGCAAATAAAGGGAACTAAATACTACAGTATTTTAGGCTGTGTCACCACGTGTCAATTTTGGGGAAAAACTGGTCGATTTCAGTATATTTTCTCTTGGTTTTTTTTCTGCATCAGTATGGCAGGGAAACCTGCTGTGGTTGTAAACTCCCTAGGGTTGAATGGATTAACTCACTCGTTTGAAGGGCCTGGATCAAGGCCCTACTGTTCACGACCGTTTCAGATGAAGGAGCCAAATCGGGGCTTTAGATGGTTTTGAATTTTTGGAGTGGCACCTAATTTGCATCTTAAAGTTATATACTAAGAATATCCCTTACTGACCTTTCCACTCTTCACTACGACCAATAAATGCAGAGTGTGTTGCTGTGCTTGCGAGTACGAGAGTTATTTATCTTGTGACTGGTTCACATGAACAGTGCTTGTGAACAATGGCATCTGACCCAGTTTCTTCTCAGTCACAAGGTAGACAAAAAAATTAGATGAAGGGGCCCTGTCGTGGTTATGTAACATTCTGAATTTAATCTGTTTCAAACTCTGTGTGCTTTCCTTGATTTGTTTACAAGTCATCAGTGTGTGCAAATCTCAAACCAAAAATATGGATACTTTATCATCTCACTGTGTGATAGCATAAGAAGGGAAAATTTTATTTTTTATCCTCAACTAACTCGTTACGTTACTGATCACTTTGGAAGTTTTCAGTTCATGACTTATAACATTTGTTGTTTTGGGGTGGGTTTTTTTCTTTTCTTACCCATAAAAATGTTTCGTCTGTGGTTAAAGTCAGGGGAACTAACTGGCAGTACGAAGTGAGTTCGTTTTCCAAGTAGTGAAACATGACCTTTAGGCCAGACCATGAACAAAATTTGCAAGAATGCATGAAAATGCTCAGACTGCACTCGGACTTTGTTCAGAATAATGTGTGGAGGAAGGGGTGCTTTGTGGGGTCAAGTATTTTTTGTTCCAGTATTCTTGGGAGAGAATGCATTGCTTTTATCATCCATTAGATCACTCTTCTGTGAACTGTGGATCCGCACCTGTTACTTCAGTGTTTGTTGTGTGCTTTGTTTGACCGATGTGTGTGCATGTGCGTGTGTGTTGTGTGCTTTGAGAGGTTTGAAAGTGCAATATAAATGTATTCTTCTTCCTCTTCTTCTTGTTGCTGTCGTTGTTGATTTTATTATTACTATTATAAGCATTATTAGCACTATCAGTCAATTAGTAAGGAAAACAGACTTGTTCATTTGTATTTGTTTGCTCGAGTTAGCTTTTTGTTTGTTTTTGACATATTTTTGTTTCTTTGGTGTGTGTAAAAGATTGCGTGTATTGTTTCAATGCCCCCAGGGGGTATGTGAAATAAACTTGCCTTGCCTTGCCTTGCCTTGCCCTGCCCTGCCTTACCTTGTCTTGCCTGTAACTATGAACTTTATTGTTGCAGGAGTTGGTAGGGGAGTTCCCAGACAAGACCAGCAAGCTGAAGACATTCCGGGAGAACCTGAAAAAATTCCAGGCTGTGCGCTGGCAAGAGCAGTGGACGGAGAAAGTGTTGCCATTGTTCTGTGGTGTTGAAAGCTGTTCTCAGTAGAATGGGCTTTGGGCCGCTCCTCGGCTTTCTTGCATACTTACTTTCAAGGAGACATTACAGTGTACTCTGAGCTACAGCTGCTGTCAAGTTTCAGTTTCTCAAGGAAGCATCACTGCATTAGGACAAATCCATCTGCGCTACACCACATCTGCTAGGCAGATGCCTGACAGCAGCATAATCCAACACGCAGGTCAGGCCTAGAGTGCATGCATGTCTATTTGTGTACCTATCAGTGTGGAATTCTTCTGAAGAATTATGCCAGAGGACAACACTTTTGTTGCCATGGGTTCTTTTTCAGTGTGCAAGTGTGTGCTGCACACAGGACCTCGGTTTATCATCTCGTACTCAGTTTGGTTTTTTAGTCAAACTTGGATGAAAGGGAGAGGGTGTGAATCGAACCCACACCTTCATGGACGCTGTATTGGCATATGAGCATCTTATCCATTCTGCCACCTACCTGCTGCTGTCAGGCTCATGTGTGTGTGTGTGTGTGTCTGTTGCTGTGCCATGTATCTGTGAAGCTTATGATGGTGGTTTTCTACACATTCAGTGCCTCCATACTGCTGTGATCAATTTTGACATAAATATCGTGGGTTGGAGTTCTTCTGTTTTGGCGATTTCTTTGTCCTTTTTATGACTCTTTCGTCACCGTAGGAGACTTCAGTTGACATCAAGGGGTCATGTTAAAGCACCATTTTTCACATTTTAACAAAGCTTGACAGCTGGAGTCAACTTTCCCATGCAGCAGAACAATGACAAATGTTACCTCAGAAAGTGAACAAGTCCACTGTGGTGTTTTGACATGAACTGAAATGTCTGACAGAGTCTAATTTATTTAGTGGTGGGGAGTGTTTTTCACACAGAGAAACTTGGCAGTGAAAGAGTCAAGCATGCATTTCAGTTAGCCATCTTTTTCAGCACAACAACCTTTAAGTTTCATGTGTATCCAAAATATGTTGGGTTTTTTTTTTGTCAATGAAACAGAAGCATGAAAAGTCAACTTTGATATCAGAAATAACTGAAGGAATGAATGTGGGGAATATTTGTTATATTGATTAATGATTGCTTTTCAGGAACCAAGGAATAGAATTGAATTGGAATTTGAGAAAGAGAAAATGTTGAAGGTGTTACTTTTATTTGTGTATGAGGTGTGCAAAAAGTATCCAGCTTTTGTTCATAAAAACTACTCATATCCAGATACAACAAACTTACACTAATTTCCTTCAAAGCAGTCCCCTTGAGCTGCCACACACTTCTCCCAACGGTTCTGCCACTGTCGGAAGCAGCGCTGGAACGCCTCTTTTGGGATGGCGTGCAGCTGGTCCATCGCATTTTGCATAATGTCTTCTCTGGACTGAAATCTGGTCCCTTCCAGGGGCATTTTCAGCTGTGGGAACCACTGAGCTGAATGGGAAGGAGTGGCAGCCGCAATAACAAACAGGCCGCCGTGCGCGGCAACCAGTTCTCCATCTTACTAGAGGCTGGCAGCATACATTTCACTGCTGGACAGTATTACAATATAGACATTTTCAGCAAACAATTATTGTTTAGCAATAAATTGCGACAACAGGTGTGGGAAAGAGTATTTTTTGTTTAAAAAAAAACAACCACCCAAAAACAATCTTTTATTTTCGACATCTCTCTCTCTCTTTGTCTTGACCATAATGATAATGACTAATAATAATATTAATGTTGATAATGTTAACAATTGATAATAACAATAATTATAATTAAAGCAACACATGGTTGTCTTAGACTGGATCAGTATCAGTAGCTCAAGCAAATGCCTGACCAGCAGTGTAACCCAGCGTGCTGAGCCGGCTTCAGAATTTTTTTATTTTTTAAATTTTTTTAGAAAGAGAAGTAAATGAATATTAAAAAACAATAAATAGAAAATTAGAATTGAAATGAAATAATAGTAATAATAATCATGATATATAAGGATGAAATGAATAAATAAATAAATATTTTTTTAATAGGAAAAAAAAACCCTTTAAAAAACAAACTTTGTTTTAGACAAAGTTCGTTTAGCAAATTGGACACTTTAGTCGACAAATGTTGCCCATCAACAGAAAGACAAGCAGACAAAGAACTGTGCATGAATGGGTGTTGAAGGAGAGAAAATGAAAGAAGACTTTAAAAAAAAAAAAAAAGAGTCAGAAAAGAAGAAAAAAATGAAAGAAAATAGAAAAACAGAAAGTAGAGGGAAAAAACAAAGTGGGAAAAATAGGAGGTTGGAGGCCCCACAACAGACATAAAAACATTGTCAGTGTGTGTGTGTGATAACAACAACAAAAAAGGAAAGTGGGAAAAATTAGCTAGGAGGATGGACGTCCCACAAACAACAAAAAACAAAAACAAGAAAACAACAGCCGAAAACACTGTGTGTGTGTGTGTGCCATCACCTTTATCTCGTTTTCTCTCTTTGCACCCCTCCCTCCTGTAAGTTTTCATCGCAGTTAACATTTTACAGCTGAGTAGCCAATTTCTCTCTCCCTCTCTCTCTTGTCCAGTTCTTTGCATACATTAAAACCAAGGTAATTTTCAGCCACAACAGATTTGCCAGCTTAATTAAAGAGACAGAGAGAGAGAGGGAGGCGCGCGCAGCAGGCAGTAGCCTCCAGCAAGATGGCCTTCCCCTCCATACTATTGAGCTTGATGGTGGTAACAGCCAGAAGTCACATGGAGCCATTTCAGGAGAGTTTGGAGCCTGATGAAGCACATGTGTGCATCACCAGGGTCCTCGATTGGTCAATGACGATCTCATTTTGGGATGTTGAGTTCTTACCAGAACGTGCTTCATTCTCCACTGATGTGCGGCCGGCCATCTTTGAAGTGGTTGTACCACTCCTTTATCTGTGTGGTGCCCATTGCTTTGTCCCCAGAGGCCTGTTGAATCTTGCCAAGCTTTACACAAAATTTGATGCAGTAGCAGTTTTTCAGTCATTTTGTCAAAAACGAAAATACAACAGTGCTTGCTCACACTTTCTCACTCATCGGCGGTCTGCTGTTGACTGACAGCTTCTGCAGGCGGGAAAAAAATTCACTTATGCGCATTAGGGTCACCTACATATGTGCACCAAACCATGTCTCCCTAGCTTCATTTGTATATGCACAAAAAATTAAGGTCAGATTCTTTTTGAACACATCTCATATGTTCATCAACAGGCACATTTGTGCACATGCTCACACAGCTGCACTCGTTCACACACACACATTATGCAGAAAATAACCAGCATTTTTGTAAAAATCAAGTTTACATCATTTTCATTGTCATGTGTAACAAAAACACATTATTCTATCTGTTGATTTTTTTTTTTTAAATACAGTATTTCAGCATTATGACATAAGTTTCAAAAATGTGAACATGGTTCTTGGTAATGTTTCAGTGGAATATAAAATAACATTGCAGTGTGTACTGACAGAATTGGCCCTATGAATTAGCTGCAAGAAAAAGGAAGACATGTTTCAACCCCCTACCAAAAAAATGTTTATAAATATATTCAATTGTTAATATACAAGTTGCTTAAATGTGAAGATGGGTAACACAGTTCCTTTATTATTATATTTCTCTCCCTCTGCAAAGAGTCATCAGGGCACCACACAGAGGAACTGTTCACAAGATTCCTCCAGATTTGTCAATTGTGTGCCATAGCCTGGGTCTCTGCAAATGGTTTTCCTGTCCATACAGGAATGTTGTCACTCCATCATTTTTTTTTTTTCTGTCCTCTCCGTCTCCATCCCTGAACAGGACACTATCGTCTAAAGATGCCACCAGTGGAAATAGCTATTTAAAGATTTGAGCCATTAGTCATTTCTGTTCATCTTCACCTCCTCTTCTGATCTGTTGTTATAATGATGAATTGTTGTGGTTGAAATGTTAATTTATATCAATCCTTGATGCTTCCATTATACCAAGATGGACAATAAGCTTTAAGTCACTTGAACTGATTCTGCGGTCGACGTAGAGGAAAACGCTTGAAGTTGAATTAGACACTGCAACAGAGCAGAAAGCTAAAAGACAAATTCTGTTACTTTCCTTTCATGACAGATTCCTATGTGAAATTCAAGCTGCTCTCCCATGGAGAGTCTGTCATCACAATGCAGCACCCCCCACCTCCACCACCTTTCTCCCCCCCCCCCCCCCCACCTTTTCTGTCTGTAAATGAACTTGTTTATTTTTTTTATCAAAGTGTTTATTGCTACAGAATTGTGCTGGGGGCATTCCCTTTATTGCTGTTGGTTCTTTTGTGTGCACAAAGTGCACGCCGCATATGGGACCTCTATTATCTCATCCGAAAGATTAGCACCCACCCAGAGCACCCACTCAAGGTACAGTGAAAGGGGGAGTCAAAATCATGGTTCAGTGCAGGACTCCAACCCATGGACACTTGCTTCCCAGTCAGGCATGAAACCATTAAACCATAGACAAACATGGTTTTGAAAGGCAAGAAAAAGCAATTCTTGCAGACTCTTTGTTCATATTTGATATGTTTAACAGCTGTATTATATACAAAATGTATAAACCTGTTCCTTGCATATATAAAACATATATTCTGTGATGAAACAAAAGACTTACATAATTATTGTTTGCTGGATGTCAATAGCACAACACAGGTTTAAAATGTTTAAGAATCAGAAAAAAAAGTCCTGTTTAAACACTTGTGTCATGCCATTAATATTCTTCAAATTGTGCATGATCGTGAGGTGTGAATACATAGTATACTCCATTACAATTTTATCACCCTGCTAGGTGTACATGAGTATGAGCAAATAATTATAACAAAATACAAAACACCAGCAGTCAACACACAATGAAATTCACTGATGATGTATAAAAGTGAAATATTGCCAATAAGCAATCAAACCTGTCAGCGGCAATCGGGGACGATCCTTAAAAATCATGTGATGTTCATTAAAAAAATCTGAAGGCATTAGACAGTGTAAAAGAACACAGAATGATAACATTAACTGCAAGTAGTGTGTCACCTGTTCCTCACCAGATCACTGTGACCTGTTTTTTTCTGAAGTCTGGGCACAGCAGTCTAAGGAAGAACACAAAAACCAAACCCCAAGTCCTTGTCAAAGCAAGCAGCACAAAAGTTGTTTGGCAATATCTTGAATTACAAAATACAATACACACCGACACTATTCAAACATTTTTCCTTACATGTGGCAAAAAGAATACATTTGTTCAGCCCACTCCAGGTTGTACAGGAATTTGGAAAGGAGGGGGTATAGTTTAGGTAAGGCAGGGGAGGGGGGGGATCACTGATATGGAAAAGCATATTATATCATCATCATGAACACTTCCTCACATATTACTCATTTGTGATTATTTGAGAATCTTTACGGTATTTACACATGTCTTTATCATCACAGATTGCTCAAGAGCTATGTATGCATTACTGAAGACGTAATGCACACTTCTGAATTGTCACAAAAGATGCTACTGGCATTCACTCTTTTCTGTTTCTGGGCCATTAGCAATAGCTTTAAACTTTTTTTTATAATAGTTTTGCAGGCACCATTGTAGAGATCTTACATGACACTGGTTTTCCCTTATCAACACATTTCTCTGTGTGTGTTGGGGGGTGGGGGTGGGGGGGTTTGCCTTCGACACTGTTTTTCCCTTTTCACCACATCTGCATGTTCTTAGTATGTATCAAGTAATGGTGGAACATAGGTGTATCAGAAACCAGTTACATGAATGTTCATAATATGAATCAAGCAATGGTCGTGCACAGGTATATCAGAAACCAGTAACATGAATGTGCATAATATGAATCGAGCAATGGTCGTACACAGGTGTATCAGAAACCAGTAACATGAATATTCATAATATGAATCGAGCATTGGTCGTACACAGGTGTATCAGAAACCAGTAACATGAATATTCATAATATGAATCGAGCAATGGTTGTACACAGGTGTATCAGAAACCAGTAACATGAATGTGCATAATATGAATCAAACAGTATGTGGGTTAGTGTGTTTGGACCACTTTATTTTGTGTTTGTGAATTGTTAAACAGCAAATTTTGAGAACACTTCTGTGAGGCAACCTGTATTTTGTTATGCAGATCATTTTCTCAAACAAAAATGGAAGGGATTTAATTCCGGAATTCATCCATTTTCTGTCAGATTTAGCACCATTGGTACAGTCCAAAGTAGGTGGGTCATCTTTATAGGTGTAGTCAAATATTATAAGGTATCTTCGTCAAAATCTGTAACATTATTTAAAGAAGTGACTCATCTCCATTATCACAGAAAAAAAGTGTATCAATCAATCCTGTCTGCATGCACCATTATGAAGGTATAGATATGCCCCATACAGGTCGGTTGTGTAAACACACATGTAAACTACCACCATATTAAACATCCTTCATTTTCTTTGTGCACACAAACATGGTACACATTCATACACACCAGAAACAGTACAATCTCAATGCCACCTGATCAAAGCATACTGTCAACCTTCATTTTCATACCATCAACATTCTTTTTAATCACCCATGCATACATTACATATAACTATGTAATATGCACACAAATAACATTTCTTTCCAATGGTCTGAACCAGCCAGCCAGCCTTTTCATTGCTAACATGTGGTAAGTTGCCGAACAGAACCACCACCACATCAACACCAGTATCCCCATGGAAAGATTTTTTTCCTAACCAACACCTGACAGAGGAATTGCTTGGATCTCGGTGGTGTCCGTCTGATAATTTGTTCTTGTGTCTGTCAAAGGCAGGTAAGTACTCACAAATGTACATACTGTATGAAAAAAAAAGGGATTTCAATGGGGGTACATTACCAGATCACACGTGATTTTTTTCAACACAAAACAATCTTCCATTATCTAAAATAGAGAGTCTGAAAGATTACTGTCTGGTTCCAGCTGATGCACAAATACTTCTGAATATCATCAGTTTGGAAATGTTTCATAAACAAGTGAATCATTTCTGGTGACACAGTTCAAAGACAGTGGTTTCTCTCGACAGTCACAACCACACACGTCAGCAGCACTGTGTTGAAAAGATTCACAATAGAATTACTTGATCCACGATATTTACTTCGGTATAACAACATCAGAAAAACCAGTTTCCGTTGCCTCATTTCAATCATAATAAAACAGCAACAATACTTTTTGCCACAGTCAGTCGATCAGCAGTTTACACTGACAGAGTCTCAACTGTCACCATCATGTGTGGTGACACAGGACATGTGCAGTTGTGATGGTTTCACAGCAGTGACACTGGATGAAGAAGTTTCTCTCTCCAAACGGCTACGGTCGATCAGTCAGTTTGTGCTGACGATTGATGATGTGCATGTACTGACCAATCAGGTTGGAGATGTCAGAACCCTGAAACCATTCAACCATGATATAAACAGGTCTGTGATGCTCATTCTGCCAAACATTCCCATAGCTAACAGGCTCAGTGTGCGTTTATGTGTGTGGCGTCAGCATTTTTGTGGGTATTGTATGCACAGTACATTGAGCTTTTAAACAAGATAATGTGCAATATGTAAACGATTCATTACTATCATTATTATTGTTATTACAATATAATTATGATTACTTAATGAATAAAATAGGTCATCATCCACACTCATTCATTTTAGATAGGTGTCTTGCAGAAGAACTATTAACTGTAGCAGTAAAGCAAGAAAAATAACTGTGTTAAGTGAATACTTTCACTATTGTGAGATAAAGCACAACTGTCATTATCAATGCTCACCCAGATTTTGATAGTAACTACTTTTTGATATCTCCGTTATCATTACCCCTCTCACAGGTTCTTCTGCATACTCAGAATGCTTATGAATATATGAATACAAGCACTTAATTGTTTGCAAGTTACAGAAATTGCAATATGTATTTGTCATTTGACTAACCAAGCAATCAACAATGGCATCACTTGTAAAAATACATTCACGAAAGTTCATTAAAACTGCATTTCTAAACAATGAGAATAGTTCATTCATAGTATAACATACACACACATAGTTTTTACTGCACATTGATACTGCTTATTTCTAAAATAAAATCAGTATGAATCAAAAATACTATTATGATATGACTGGAAAATAAAATCTACAATTTACCAGGTGTTGTAATGGTACCATGGGATCAAAATTTTAAACAGGCTAAAAAAAACAGTTTGTAAAAAAGATTAGTGGGAAGCCCACAGTACTGACACAGGCATGCAAAAATACCCATTTTAACTGCAACACAGAACGCAAATCAAACAGACCTGATCTGTTTCAATCCTGACAATCTTCTGTACCATCAAGTCCCCAATCTTCATGTCCAGGAAACTGCCCTCTGTTCCACTGTTGTAGCGCCGTGTGGAGAGGACTTCGCGGAATGGATGGCTCAAAAGAACTTCCTAAAAAAAAAAAAAAGAAAAAAAAAGAAACGCAAAAAAACACATGTTCAAACACAAGAAAAGAATGAAATATATCTCCTGAAAAACCTGTTTTACTGCCAACATGTAAGCGCTCTCAAGGATAGACACCAGTGTGCTTTGTTCAAAGTTCTGAATGGCCAGGAATGACAGAAAGTTCAGTTTCAGTTTCTTTGTCAAGGAGGCGTCATTGCGTTCGGACAAATCCGTACACACAACACCACATCTGTCAGGCAGTGCGCCAAGTGCGTGCTGTGCATGGGACTTCAGTTTATCATCTTGTGTCATCCGAATGACCAGACGCTCAGTTTGGTTTTCCAGTCAAACTTGGGCGAGAGCAGAAATCAAACCCAGAACCTCACAAACACTGTACTGGCAGACAGGCGTCTCAACCATTCTGCTACCTTCCCCTTCACGACAGCAAATGACGATGTAACCGCTGTGGCTGTGCATGGAAGACTTGGCATGCTCAGCGTGTTAGTAATGCCACTAGAAACAACAGGTGTAGGGGCAGTTAAAACAAAACAAAATGAAAAAAAGATGGAATGGTGATGAAACCAACTTACCAGAAGAACCCACAAAGAAGTATGTCTATGTGTTTACTTACATGTGTGTCTTTGTGCAGGAAGGTGATCCCTGTGTTGCTGACTGCTAGAAGGCATTCCCCTGTCATACTTTGAATACTCTGCAACACAGCACGCCTAGCTGTCAGACTGTATCTAACTCAACTGTACTGTTCCTATGTAATGACTAGATAGACAGTTTTCATAATGTATATTATTTCAGATATTTGATCTCTAAACAGAATATGTGGCATGCTTTATTGCACACTGATTGATAATGGATTAATTTTACATGTTCTATCATGCAAAGCTGTAATACTGTGACTGGAAAAAATGTCGTGAATAAATTTGCAGCGTTTTACTATTCATCTTTATTTCTGAAACTTTGAGGTACCTGTAAGCAGCAATGTACACAACAGAACTGCATAGGACCTGAAGTTCTGTGAACAGAAAATCTGTGAGCATTCATTTCAAACTTGGTTTTGACAATCACTAGTTTCTGTTGAAGACTGTACACAATTTTAGTCTCACAGGGCCTGAAATTTACCTTGATCAGAAAGAAGGAGGATCCGAACAGTGGCCATCCTGACAAGATTTCTGAAACAGTTTACAAAATGTCACTATGTAAGTAAATGAAGCTGACCAATTCAACGAAACGTATTGCTTGCATGCATCTACTGTCATCAAAGAATCCTTAAATTTCAACTCTTGTTGTACAACTCTGTTTTAGGTCCTGCATGCAGCATGCACTTATTGCACATAAAAGAACCCACAGCTACAAAAGGGTTGTTCCCGGCAAATTCTGAACAAAAAAAAACACATAGTGAAATGAATACACTTTCAGACAGATAAAAAAAAGGGGTGGCACTGCACAATTGCAGTGCGTTCTCGCCAGGAAGAGTGACCCAAATTTCACACAGAGAAATCTGTTATTAAAAAAGTAATACAAGTAGTGACACAGCATTCACCAAACACACATTACACATACACCTTAGTTTCACTTTCAGTCTTTCAAAGAGGCATAACTGCGTTCAGACTAATCTTTGCATGCTACACCACTGCTGGGCAGATTCCTGACCAGCCACTTAACCCAACCTGCTTAGTCAGACCATCAGCGTATGCATAATATATTTGTATACTGTGAACCGATCAGAGCGGATTTCTTCCACTAAATTTCGCCAGAAGACAACCCTTTTGTTGCCATGGGTTCTTTTTCAGTGCTCCAAGTAAATGCTGCATACGGTACCTCGGTTTATCGTCTCATCAGTATGACCAGGTGTTCACTTTGATTTTCCAGTCAAACGTGGGAGAAAGGGCAAGACTGGGAATCGAGCCCAGTCCCTCAGGTACACTGTGTTGGCAGTTGAACATCTTAACCATTCTGACACACCTTCCCAAACACACCCACACAAAAACAAGTGAATACAGCAGCTAACAACCTCACCCAGGAAAAGAGCTTCAGTGGACAGCCCTAGAATACACATGCACCTTCTCATAAACAAACAAAAACCAAAGAACAGTGAATAAAGCAGCAGACAACCTTACCCAGGAAAAGAGCTTTAGCAGACAGGGCGGTGTGGCTGGCAACCTCTCCCTGCCTCTCCTGCACACGGTTCAGCCACTGCTGTGGTCGTAACGTCGGTCCCTGACGTACTGTCTTGGGCACCATCACTTCCAGCTGCTTTCTGGATTCAGACCATATTATGTCACAATTAAATCACTGTTATGACCTACTAGTAACATTTGCGGCCTTTTCTCTGGTTTCAGATCATAATATTGTCAATTTAATCACTCTGTTATGACCTTTAAGTATCACTTCAGCTGTTTTCTGGACTCAGATCATATCAAGTCACAATCAAATCACTGTTATGACCTATAAGTAACATTTGCAGCTTTTTCTCTGGTTTCAGACCATATCATGCAACAATCAAAACACATGATTTATGTGTCATGGACAAGTAGTCTGGACAGTGACAGTGATGTTCTCAGGTTGTGGGCTTTACTTCAGGGACTCCGTTGTAGAAAGAGCATGAAATGTGAGCAGCCTTTCACACTCCTAATGTGTTTCAGAATGCAACCAAATTCTCCATGTGTAATAGCCTCAGTAGAATGTAGCATCCCGTTAACTAATGTGAACATCCAAACATGACATCTACATGTTATTTTCCTGTGTGAAGCAGGTAGGAGGCAAGAAACAATGATTTTAATGGGTGTGGCTTTGTCTTCCTTGAAAATGCAAAGGTTCCTGAACTTGTTCATTGTTTTATATTTATCTTTTTCTACCTGAGTTCGATTAACATTGAGTTAAAAACAAAAAACCTCAACATACTGCTTTGAAGTCTATCAGTTTAGCAGCATGCACGAAAACCCCAAATTTGATAACCAGAAGACGACTGGAATGAACAAATGTACAAGTTTAAGTGAGGAAAACATTTTCTTTTAAATCCAGCAGAAGAAAATAATGTCTGTTAAAAGCAAGCCAAGTATAGAAGGTATATGTTGCATAAATAACAGATTTAATTATATGTCAAAACTGTGCTGAACAGAGTAATGAGGAAAAATAGGGTATGAATACAAATATATCATGCTGGAAAAAAAAAGTTCCTCCACAGAAAAGAAACATTCCTTATGTGATATCTGTGTGTCATATCATTCACTGACAAAATGCAGCACTATAATTATCTAGTATATACATTCTTTGATCTGAACAACATCACTAATGACTGACCCACCGGTCAAGTGATCTAACCAGACTGACATGTGAGCACACCAAACACACATTCAAACATTAAGTGTCAAATGTGAACACACTCACATACCACTTGGATACATACACATGCAGCAACATGTGTCAACACACACACACACACACACTCTCTCTCTCTCTCTCTCTCTCTCTCTCTCTCATACACATGCGCACACAGACGCACGTAATAGCATTTATTTTGGTGGCACTTTGAATGACTGTGTGGTTGCAATTGCGCGTGTGTGTTGTTGCTTGTGATGCTAGGGGAAGCAACGGCGTGTTGCTTATAAATATAATTTTACTGGAATCATCGTTCCTCAATGTCAGTAAATACAGTTCTGGATAGCTCAACTGATCCCGTCACAGCAATTGTAAGCCACAGTGTGAGAATCGGTTGGACCGGACGGGTCCTAGTGTTTCAATGTTTGGCCTTTTGTCACACTGATGAGAGGTTCGTGCATTGAAGCGCATTGTTACGCACTGTCGCGCATTCTCACGTTTCGTGTCTGAAGAGATCAAAATAGAAAACCTCTGTCAAACGACCTTCGTGTGTGGTTTTCAGTCCCTTTTTCTCTAACTCTTATCCTCCTCACCATCTTCTTAAGGGCAGATGTATCGAAGATAGAAGAAGAAGAGGAGGAAGAAGAAGAAGAGGAAGAAGAGGAGGAAGAAGAAGAGGAGGAAGAAGAAGAAGAGGAGGAAGAAAAAGAAGAAGAAGAGGAAGAAGAAGAAGAGGAAGAAGAAGAGGAAGAGGAAGAGGAAGAAGAGGAGCAGCAGCAACACACACACACACACACACACACACACACACACACACACACACACACACAGCATCATACTCACAGAGTGGGCACACCAACAAAGCTGTTGGCCTTATGAAGCAATGCTGCTATCAGCACTATGTCCTCCTGCAAGGGAAAATGGAATCTAAAAAAATATTTCAACATCATAGCTTTTCGGTAACACCATTCCTGAAACATTTCTGAAACATGCATGTTATCACTTTAATATTTATCACTTTTCATTAAAACAACAACAACAAACAAACAAACAAACAAACAAAACAAAACAAACAAAAAAAAACCACCACCACCACACACACAGAAGTGAACAAACAAACGAATGAACAAGAAAAAAAAAATTCAGAACAGAACAAAATGTTTCTTTATCTCCAGGTGCAATGAGGTCACAAGGAATGTTGCATCAGAACTTTGAAAAACAAATTTACCATGGTGGATCTCATTAAGTAATACTATCATCAGCAAGCAAAATACAAACAAAACAACTTCATTAAGCGAACAAACTGACATGACCTCAGTTGCCTGGCCTTTTGAGACATTCAGTGAAATCACATTGTGGAAGATGACAATTAAACTGAGCACATTACAGGCAGGTGTACTTCAGTTTATTATTGACACCCATCTCAGGGTGTATGGCTGATGGCATAAGTGGGAGTGGCTGATTTTTGACTCACTTGTGTAAACAAAGTGAGTCTATGTTTTAACCCGGTGTTCGGTTGTCTGTGTGTGTGTGTGTGTGTGTGTGTGTCTGTCTCTGTGTGTCCGTGGTAAACTTTAACATTGACATTTTCTCTGCAAATACTTTGTCAGTTGACACCAAATTTGGCATAAAAATAGGAAACATTCAGTTCTTTCCAGTAATCTTGTTTAAAAATGAAGCCTAATTATATGTAAACTGCATTTACTGTTATATTTATATTTTTTGTATTCTCTAAACTTGGCACTTTATCTGACATTCTGACCCAACAACAAGAGCAGTCATTATTATCATTTTTTGTTCAAACAGGAACTTCTTTTGCTAAGTATGGAAGTTTTATTTATTTTGCAAACGTTTTGGTGCAGATAGTAAAAAGGGGAAATTACTCTGTAATTAATGCTATGGGACTTAATTTGCTTTAAACTGATCTTTCTCATCTTAAACATTACATTTTGAAATTATACTCAATACATAAAAAGCTTGTGTGTTTTACTCTCAGTCACAAGTGAGTCTTGAAGGCCTTGCCTCTCTTGTTTTTCAATGGCATAAGTCGCAGTGACTGATTTTTTCAATGGTGTAAGTGGGAGAGACTGATCTTTTCAATGCTGAATAGTTTACAGCGGTTGTCCAGGGACCATTTACCTGCAGTATGTAAAACAAAGGAACGTTCTATTTTTTTTTTTAAATTGCCAGAATGCCAGTGTGGTCTGTACAATGTGGAAATGAAGACAAAAATGGGACATTACTGATGACATAATTTCACAAACAGACATATACAAACGAAATTTCAAACTCATTTTAATGGACGTGTTAAACATAAGCATACCAGAAACTCAATTCACAAACTAAGCATAATAACAACAAAGATACCATTGTTCTCTTTTGTGAAAGTACCAACCCAAGGAACCTAATTTCCGTAAGTTTGCTATAAAACATGCCCATGCGGTTTGGTAATTTGCTCGGTTCTAGAATAAATAAATGGGTGAATTTCTTTTTGCATCCAAATGCATTTATCACCTGCAAGTTTCAATACTATCTGGGGCACACAGAAGCAAACTACAAGCAGATGCTGCAGGAACTACACTGACCGTTGTTTGGGTTGTTGGTTCTCCTCCAGGCCACTCAATCAAGAAGCCGTCCATGTAGTCAAAAATGCACTGAAACAATAAAGAGTACAGGTCCCGAAGACAAACAGACTGAAGGTTTGCTGATCAGCGAAAAAAAAAACTATTTTAATTAAACAAATGTGTAGGGTCATGGGTCACAAGGTATATGTTGAGGATAATTGTCAAAAGAGTAAGAGTAAATGAATGCCAAAAATATCATGCAAGAAATGTACATGATGAGTACCTGGAATACTAATGAAGTGCTTCTTTGCTTTAATATTTATCACATCTCTCTCTCTCTCTCTCTCTCTCTCTCTCTCTCACACACACACACACACACACACAGTGTACTGCAGTCTCCAAAGCTTACTGTTCTACAATAAACTTTCAGCATTTCTACTTTTGCTGAAAAACTGAAACCTAGCCTTGCCTTGTTGCTGTTATTGTTATCAATATTATCATATTATTCCTAGTGTCATCATCATCATCATCATCAATACTATTATTAGCATCATCACTGTTTTTCATCATTATCTTAAAAGACTTGATGTGATGGACATCAGTCCTGATGGAACACACATTTCTATAGTCTATTGTTCTTACTACCATCGTAATCAATACTGTTATCATCACGATTGCCATCATCATCATCGTCATTTAGATTTGATACAGTGGATGACAGACCTGGTGGAACATCACGTTCACATTTGTTACCAATGTTATTTTATTGTTATGTCATCATCATCATTATCATAATCATCATCATCATCAGTACCCACATCATCATCATCATATCCACATTTTTTACCAATGTTATTCTATTGTTATGTCATCATCATCATCATCATCAGTATCAACATTATCATCATCATGTCCACATTTGATACCAATGTTATTCTATTGTTCTTTCCGTCATTATCAATATCACCATCCTCACCATCATCATACAAATCTGATGCAATGGATGACAGACCCGATGGAACACTGTGTCCACATTTGTTATCAATATCATTCTATTGCTATGTCATCATCATCATCATCATCATCATGATGTCCACATCTGTTACCAATATCATTCTTCTGCTGTTGTTTTTTTCTGTCGTCATCAACATCAGCATCATCACCATCATTATCATCTTACAGATTCGATGCAATAGAAGACAAGACCTGATGGAACATCAAGTTCTTTATGGCATCATCATCATCATCATCATCATCATCATCATCATCATACAAACTTGATGCAATGGGCGACAGACGTGATGGAACATGTCAACATTTGTTATCAATATTATTCTGTTGTTCTTTATATCATCATCATCAGTTGGTGCGTGTGTGCGTGCATTTCGTCTGTGCGTGCTTTAACACTTGTTGTTTTTTTTATTTCGTAGATGGTATCTGGTCTAGTCCGCTGTTTTGGGGTGACTGTGTTGTTCACATGGAATGGTTTTGAAGATTTTAACATGTGGTTGTTATTTTTGTGTAGAGTGTTTCTTTTATGTTATATTTTACTCGTGTAATGTGCCTTGAGCATTACTGTATTCTAATGAAAGGTGCAATGAACTATTATGATCGTTATTGTTATTGTTATTATTATTATTATTATTATTATCATCATCCATCATCATCATCATCATCATTATTATTATTATCATCGTTATTATCATTATCATTATGATCATTATTATTATTGTTGTAGATGTCATTATTATTATTATCATCATCATCATCATCATCATCATCATATAGACTGGATGCAGCTGACGACAGACCTGATGGAACATCATGTCCACATACACCTCACTCTCCAGGTGGCTCAGCGGGTACAGCCAGACTGTGCGCTGGAAGATGAGGTCGTACGTGAGTTTCCTTCTGGCAAACTCTGCTGTCACGTCCAACATGTAGTCCCCATCGCTCAGCTTGCTGAATGCACCATCCCCTGTAGAACAAGTACAACACAATGCAAATACTTCTTCGTTAGTGGGCTGCAGCTCCCACGTTCAAGAAACGCTCTTTCAGAACAAGAAACACTGCTATTCTTCTTCTTCGTCCGTGGGCTGCAACTCCCACGTTCACTCGTATGTGCACGAACGGGCTTTTACGACCGGCTTTTAGGCATCCACACTCCGCTTTCGGGGGTGTGCATGTTTCCATAACCCATCGAACGCTGACATGGATTACAGGATCTTTCACGTGTGTATTCGATTTTCTGCGTGCGCATACACACGATAGGGGTTCAGGCACTAGCAGGTCTGCACATAACTTGACCTGGGAGATCGGTAAAATCTCCACCCTTTACCCACCAGGCGCCGTTACTGAGATTTGAACCCGGGGCCCTCAGATTGAAAGTCCAACGCTTTAACCACTCGGCTATTGCGCCCTATTGCGGCTATTACACAAAACGTTTTAAATCCACTGACATACAGCTTCCTTATAAAACAATATAACATCAACAACAAAAATGTACCAGTATATGGTGATTTTTTTTCTTTTCTCAAAACATCAAGAATCATTCTTTGCACTATTTGAAAAAAAGAAGAAAAAAAAAGAAGAAAAAAAAGACAGTTGATCATTCCATGGGATATGGCTTTATTGTGTACAAGTTAGGTTTGCTTTGCTGCATTTTCTTGGTCACTTACAGTTGTTGATACTGCATGTATTGTCTATTCAAAATGTCATCGGCGTTTTTCATGTTGTTGTTTTCTCTCTTTCGATCTTTTACTGAAAAATGCCAAACATTGTATTTGTGTAAGCATCTCATCTCCCATCTCTCTTTGTTCTAGCCCCTTTTCTGTTTTTCTTCTCCTTTCTTTTGTTTTTTTATTTCATTTTTTTAATCATATTTTTCTTTGTATTTCCTCAAGTGTTGTTTTCTGTCAAACATCTCTTTAGCTCCTTGGCTGCTGAACCTCTGAGAAAATAAGGTCTGTGTGACATGGCTTGGAAAGGTAGTCATTGCATACTTTGTTGCATCACAGCAGGCAACAACTTGAACACCACCGAATAAAGTGACTAGGTACTCAGTACAGGGTCTCCTCCGATGTGTGCCCCTCTGGTGACCTAAACATCGATGGTTCCTTGTGGACTGCTGATGCTTGGACTGTGATTCACTTGACAAGCATACTCGTTAGCAGTCAAGGATATAAGTTACCATCGTAAATTATAAGAGGTGGTCATTTGTGCTATGTACATCCATATTGCATGAGGAAAGTCACATGAGAATAGGTGGTATTTTGTTTTTGTTTTGAATGGGAACTAATTGTACGAAAATGAAACAGAACAATCACACATCACATTCTGTCATTCCGATGAGATAATAAACCAAGGTCTCAAATCTAGCGCGCGCTTACCGCATATAAAAGAACCCACGGCAACTAAAGGGTTGTGCCTGACAAACTTCTGTAGAAAAAAGTCTGATTTTTATTGGAAAATAAATACGCTTTGATACAGAAAAACAAAAACAACAACAACAACAGAAAGTGTGGAACTGCATTGTTGTGACGCTCTCCCCCTGGGGAAGAGCAGCCAGAGTTTCGCATAGATAAATCTGTTGCGACAATAATACGTATGATAGTCAGTCGTGTCCGACTATGACGATCAGAACAGCAGAGGTGGCAACTGCTTTCCCGACCAGCTAGGCTAGAATTTGATTACAGAGGAGAGTGTCTTGCCCAAGTTACATTCCTGACTTCTCCGCTAATAAAGTTTTCGGACAGTCGGCGTTGGGATGGTTCCCAAAGGCCAACCAGCCCCCAAGGCTGCAACGCTAAGAGCCAGTGCAATTTTGCCTCCCAGTTTGAGAGATATAGTCCTTCACAAAAGACTAAGCTGTAAATGATTTCCTATTTGCAATGGAGAAACCATTGATGATACAGCTCTCACTTTGCAGTCGGCCCAGCTGTAAACTAATGTCAACCTGCGATAAAAGCTGAGTGTTGTGACAGTGGAGCAACACAACACCACGCCACACCACACCACACCACTCACCACTCACCATCCCACCACTCACCACCCCACCACACCACATACCACACCACACCCCCCACATGGTGCCAGACCTGATCTGACAAAGAAGCTGTACTCCTCCAGTTCCACAGGGTCTGTGATGCTCAGGTCGGCACAGGCATCCACGACACAGTCCTGCACAACCTGCACACAGCCACACATCTTGTAATTTGTTTGGTGTCTTGTCAGTGTACTGTACTCATCCATCACAGAACTAAATCTGTCCTCCCATTCAACATTTTCTGATGGATTTCTATGTACAAACCTACTAGAAGAGTATCACTTTAACTTCTACCGTGTGTGTGTGTGTGTGTGTGTGTGTGTGTGTGTATGTGTGTGTGTGCATGCGAGTGTGTGTGTGCGTGTGAGTGTGTGTGTGTGAGTATGTGCGCGTGCACACACACACACGTGCTTGCGCGCGCGTGCACAAGTGTGCGTAAACAGAGGATATGTATGTGCGTCAGGAGAGGTTACTAATCGAGTCAATGAGACTGCAGATTTATTGCCTCTCTCTCTCTCCGAGGGTCTGTGTGTGTGTGTGTGTGTGTGTGTGTGTGTGTGTGTGTGTGTGTGTGTGTGTGTGTGTGTGTGTGTGTGCGCGCGCGCGCGCGTGCGTGTGTGCGCATATGAATGTATGCGTGTGCATACATGCCTATGCATACCTGTGTGAGCGTACATACGTGTGTGTGGAGTTTGTGTGTGTGTTTGTGCGCGTACGTATGTATGTATGTATGTATGTATGTATGTATGTACGTATGTGGTGTTTGCTGCAAGGCAGCTGCAAGAGAAATGTCAGGAGCAAAATGCTGATCTGTTCTCCACCTATGTCGACCTCACTAAGGCCTTTGACACCGTGAGTAGAGAGGGACTGTGGAAGATCATGGCCAAGTACGGATGCCCTCGGAAATTTATTTCCTTGGTCAGCCAATTCCATGAAGGCATGCAGGCTCGAGTCCAGGACAATGGTGAAACATCTGCTCCTTTTCCTGTCACAAATGGTGTCAAGCAAGGCTGCGTCCTGGCTCCAACGCTGTTCAGCCTCATGTTCTCTGCAATGCTTACTGATGCCTTCAGAGATGGCGATGTTGGAATTGGCCTAAAGTACCGAACAGATGGCAAGCTGTTTAACCTCAGAAGGCTTCAAGCAAAAACGAAGGTCATGACAGACATCATCAGAGACTTTTTGTTTGCTGATGACTGTGCCCTCAACGCTGGATCTGAAGCTGACATGCAACTCAGCGTCAACAAGTTTGCCACTGCCAGCAGGAACTTCGGCCTTACCATCAGCACGAGGAAAACTGAAGTTCTCCATCAGCCAGCCCCAGGGAAACCCTACGTTGAGCCCAACATCACAGTCAACGGTCAGAGACTCAGTGCGGTGGAGCGGTTCACATACCTTGGCAGCACACTGTCACGAAATGCGACCATCGACGATGAAGTGAATGTCAGGATTGCAAGAGCAAGTGCAACTTTTGGCAGACTCAATGCAAATGTCTGGAACAGAAGAGGCATTAGTCTTGAGACCAAGCTAAAGGTCTACAGAGCAGTAGTTCTCCCCACACTACTGTACGGCTGCGAAACTTGGACAGTGTACCAACGACATGCCAAGAAGCTGAACCACTTCCACACAACATGCCTCAGGAAGCTACTGAACATCAAGTGGCAAGACAGGACCCCAGACACAGAGGTGCTCGCAAAAGCCACCCTTCCCAGCATCTTCACCATCCTGATGCAGTCCCAGCTTCGCTGGGCTGGACACGTGGCGCGCATGCCAGACCATCGGCTGCCCAAAAGGCTCTTCTATGGCGAGCTGCAACAAGGGAAGAGATCACACGGAGGTCAGAAGAAGCGCTTCAGAGATACTCTGAAGGTCTCTCTGAAAGCGTTTGATATCAACCCTGACTCCTGGGAGGAATCTGCAGTGGACCGTAACAAATGGCGCGCTGCTGTGCACAAAGGCGCCAAGTTGTGCGAGGCCAACAGGACTGCTGCAGCTGTTCAGAAGAGGCAGGCCAGAAAGTCACGGGCAAACAAGCTCCCTGACAATGATATGCCTGTCTTTGTCTGCCCCAACTGTCAGCGAACATTTCGTGCGCAGATTGGACTATTCAGCCATCTGCGCACTCACAGATAGACTCATGAGCATCCTTCCCCCCACCCCACCACCACCCTCCCCCATCCCCCATCTGGATGACAACGATGGTCATCATCGATCTCGATGGACACACCACCATGTACGTATGTATGTATGTACGTATGTATTCATGCATGCATGGCTATGCCTATGTATGAATGTGCATGTATGTGTATGCGTGTACGTGTGTGTGTGTGTGTGTGTGTGTGTGTGTGTGTGTGTGTGTGTGTGTGTGTGTGTGTGTGTGTGTGTGTGTGTGTGTGTGTGTGTTGTTGTTGTTGTTGTTGTTGTTGTGTGCATGCGCGTTCACATGCGTACGTACATGTGTGTGTATATGCACACTCCAATCCTGGTCATAAAAATTACACAGGAGTGAATGAAAAATACATGCAAGAATGAGAGCACACACACACACACACACACACACACACACACACACACACACACACACACACACACACACACACACACACACGCACGCACGCGTGCGCATACCCTCTAGCACACACACACACACACACACACACACACCAAAACACACACACATACACACACACACACACAAAAAGAATTACATAAGTGAACAGCAACAACATTCAAATCTTACTGTGCACGATTTGACTTGCAAGAGACCCCCCTGCATTGCGGATCCGGAGTAAAAGAAAGGGAACCGTCTGCTGTGGCGCCCATCCTGTTGATGAAAAATCAAAACAATCATAGACACACAGTGTAAAGCGACCATCCTGTTGAAGAAGAAAAAAACAAAACAATCATAGACACACAGTGTAAAGCGACCATCCCGTTGAAGAAAAAAACAAAAACAATCATAGACACACAGTGTAAAGCGACCATCCTGTTGAAGAAAAAAACAACAATCATAGACACACAGTGTAAAGCGACCATCCTGTTGAAGAAAAAACAAAACAATCATAGACACACAGTGTAAAGCGACCATCCTGTTGAAGAAAAAAACAATCATAGACACACAGTGTAAAGCGACCATCCTGTTGAAGAAAAAACAAAACAATCATAGACACACAGTGTAAAGCGACCATCCTGTTGAAGAAAAAATAAAACAATCATAGACACACAGTGTAAAGCGACCATCCTGTTGAGGAAAAAAACAAAACAATCATAGACACACAGTGTAAAGCGACCATCCTGTTGAAGAAAAAACAAAACAATCATAGACACACAGTGTAAAGCGACCATCCTGTTGAAGAAAAAAAACAATCATAGACACACAGTGTAAAGCGACCATCCTGTTGAAGAAAAAAAACAATCATAGACACACAGTGTAAAGCGACCATCCTGTTGAAGAAAAAAAACAATCATAGACACACAGTGTAAAGCGACCATGCTGTTGAAAAAAAACAAAACAATCATAGACACACAGTGTAAAGCGACCATGCTGTTGAAGAAAAAAAACAAACTATCATAGACACACAGTGTAAAGCGACCATCCTGGTGAAGAAAAAAACAAAAACAATCATAGATACACAATGTAAAGCGACCATCCTGTTGAAGAAAAAAACAAATCAATCATAGACACACAGTGTAAAGCGACCATCCTGTTGAAGAAAAAAACAAAACAATCATAGACACACAGTGTAAAGCGACCATCCTGTTGAAGAAAAAAACAATCATAGACACACAGTGTAAAGCGACCATCCTGTTGAAGAAAAAACAAAACAATCATAGACACACAGTGTAAAGCGACCATCCTGTTGAAGAAAAAAACAATCATAGACACACAGTGTAAAGCGACCATCCTGTTGAAGAAAAAAAACAATCATAGACACACAGTGTAAAGCGACCATCCTGTTGAAAAAAACAAAAACAATCATAGACACACAGTGTAAAGCGAACATCCTGTTGAAGAAAAAAGCAAAACAATCATAGACACACAGTGTAAAGCGACCATGCTGTTGAAGAAAAAAAACAACTATCATAGACACACAGTGTAAAGCGACCATCCTGTTGAAGAAAAAAAAACCAACAATCAGACACACAGTGTAAAGCGACCATCCTGTTGAAGAAAAAAACACAACAATCATAGACACACAGTGTAAAGCGACCATCCTGTTGAAGAAAAAAAAACAAAACAATCATAGACACACAGTGTAAAGCGACCATCCTGTTGAAGAAAAAAACAAAACAATCATAGACACACAGTGTAAAGCGACCATCCTGTTGAAGAAAAAAAAACAAAACAATCATAGACACACAGTGTAAAGCGACCATCCTGTTGAAAATAAAAATAAAACAATCATAGATACACAGTGTAAAGCGACCATCCTGTTGAAGAAAAAAAACAATCATAGACACACAGTGTAAATCTTTCAGTTTCAGTTTCAAGGAACAGATGGGTGGTTTTTATACGCTGTACCACATTTGCTAAAAACAAACAAACAAAAAACCCCCGTTAATCTTACGCGAAATTATACCTTTTACCATAATAGTTATGCTGTAAGAAAAAGAGAGTTAATATGTGCCATACTAGCGATGGTCTAGAGGTAACGCGCCCGCCTAGGAAGCGAGAGAATCTGAGCGCGCTGGTTCGAACCACGGCTCAGCCGCCGATATTTTCTCCCCCTCCACTAGACCTTGAGTGGTGGTCTGGACTAGTCATTCGAGGTCCCGTGTGCAGCATACACTTAGCGCACGTAAAAGAACCCACGGCAACAAAAGGGTTGTTCCTGGCAAAACTGTGTAGAAAATCCACTTCGATAGGGAAAACAAATAAGACTACACGCAGGAATTTTTGTTTTTTTTTAATGGGTGGCGCTGTAGTGTAGCGACGCGCTCTCCCTGGGGAGAGCAGCCCGAATTTCACACAGAGAAATCTGTTGTGATAAAAAAAAAAAAGAAATACAAATACTAATACAAAAATAGTTTATCTTTTCTATCAGAAACATATGACTGAAAAACTGATTCACATCAAACCTTTGCACAAGTCTACGTAAATGTGCGCAAACACAAGCATACACGTGGATACCTTTCTTTCAGTTTCTCATGTGTCAGCGAGGAAACCTGCACCTATGTATCTCTATGTCTCTGCTACTTATGAAGAGACTGTTGTTTTTGTTTTTTTAT
>NC_134876.1:61269308-61274308 GCF_041734735.1 Babylonia areolata
TTGTTTTTACCACCATGACTGAATATATGTTTTGGCATACTTATCTAATCAGGAGCAAAAGGAACAGAAGATATATGCGTTATCATTTCCAACATTTCATACAACAAACAAGCTTCATGAAGACATAATATTTCAAGAAATCAGAAGCAAGCTTGCAATATATAATAAATGATGATAAGCAGTAAAATAAGAGTATTTTGCCAAGAAGAAAGCGGTTACATCTTTGAAATTTGCTTTATTGTCAATAATGTTTACCTGGGAAAATATCATTGTGCATGAACTTTTGCCTGGAAAATCAACAACACATGAGGAACACTTATGGAACGTAAAGGAACATATAAATGAGAAGATACATGAACGTCATTTTAAAAGCATTTTTCAAGGAATGAAAAATGAAAAAAGCAAGACGAAATCCACTCTGATAAGTACACAAATATATGCATGCACTCAAGGCATGACTAGCGCGTTGGGTTATGCTGCTGTCAGGCATCTGCTAGCAGATGTAATGTAGCGCAAATGGATTTGTCCGAACGCAGTGACGCCTCTTTAAGAAACTGAAACAAACTCAGATCTTCAGGGTTTCCGCGTCAGACGTTGTTTCAATGAAATGAGATAAAGCGCATGCTAGTTTCGGACACATCTGTTGAAAACATATTTAAGTATTTTTTCAAAAAAAAAAAAAAAAAAAAAAAAAAACATGTGCGCACGCATATGTCAAGCCCATGCACGCATGCGTAAAGATTTTTACCGGCTACCATCCTGTGTCCAGTACAACATGCAATGGATGCGGTGATAAGAAACTCTAGGGACAGCTGGACAGTACAAGTTTTCAGAGAAGAAGCCCCCCTCAGTCAAATGTTTCGGCCCTTAACTCCTTATACTCTTAAGGGGGCCGGGCCACACCCAGGTCATGACTCCTGGATGCCCATGTATTGCGGCCTTTTTTTCTGGTCCTCAGCAGGTTCGAAGCCGTGCCTCCAGGGTGGTCGTCACTTCAGGACTGAGTCACCTTTTCTGGCACACGTTTTAACCACTGAGCCATCGTACGCCTAGTCTGAGTAGATCCAGCTGGAATTCTGTTACGTGAGTTATTGAAACTGATGAATCATCTGCATCTGATAGACTTCACATTGACTCTTATCAGCAGGTGACTCAAAGAAACTCTTGGCTCGGGGATATTTCTACGTGACCTCCCCTTCTAGAAGTCTTTATTTACTTATTTATTTGTTTGTTTGTTTATTTATTGATCTATGTTTTTTTTTTCGTTTTTTTTTTTGCTTACAAAGTGTTCTCAAACCCTAAAATCCTATATCCAACACAAATCAAGAAAGGATTTTTAAAACAGAAACAAAAAAACAACCCAACACAACCAAACAAGCAAGCAAAAAAAAAACCGCAACTCACTTGTCCAAAGATTCACGGAAATGTCGCAGTGCGAACTCCATCATGGAAAAGTTTCCGTCTGGGGGCGGCACGGTAGTCTGGCTGGTGACACTGCGGTCATCCTCCCCACCCACCACCACTGCACCGTCCTGTGTCCAGTACAACACGTGGTCACGGCCACCGGGTGGCTGGCTTTTAACCCTTCAACTTTGTGTGTGTGTGTGTGAGTGTGTGTGTGTGTGTGTGTGTGTGTGTGTGTGTGGCCTCAGTGGCATGCAGGTCATGAAGCACCAGGACTCTTTCTTCTTTTTTTCACATTGGTCACAAAAAAAATTGTTTCTTCATTTTTTTTTTCATTTTTGTCTCTTTTTTTAAAATTTTCACATCGATTTTCCAATAATTGCGCTGTTTCCTTCCTACAAATTGTTCTAAGTAACAAGTGATCACAGTTGACTATTCTCGTTTCAGGGACAATTTCAGGAATGACGTACACGTATGGAGATGTCTTGAGTTTTTGGTTGCTCAAGTGTGTGTGTGTGTGTGTGTGTGTGTGTGCGTGCGTGTGTGTGTGTGTGTGTGGGGGGGGGTGGGGGGGGGGGGGCACGGTGTAAATTCCTTATGAGGAATAAGTTATTAATAAAAGAATAAAAGTAACTATTTTCTTTTTCTAAAGTCAGACTTAACTATAAAAAGCTACAGGTCAACACTTCAACTATACCGTAGGTGAAATAGCGCACCTATACTTCATATTCTGACTGAACAGATATGAATATTAATACTTCAACTATACCGTAGGTGAAATAGCGCACCTATACTTCATATTCTGACTGAACAGATATGAATATTAATACTTCAACTATACCGTAGGTGAAATAGCGCACCTATACTTCATATTCTGACTGAACAGATATGAATATTAATACTTCAACTATACCGTAGGTGAAATAGCGCACCTATACTTCATATTCTGACTGAACAGATATGAATATTAATACAGCGCCTTGATATTCTGATTTATTGATATGAATACTCATACACTGCCTTGACATTCTGATTGATTGTTATGAATGTTCATACAGCGCCTGGATATTTTGATTGATTGATATGAACACTCATACAGAGCCTGGATATTCTGATTGACTTATATAAATGCTTATCGAGCCCCTACCTTTCCACTACACAGCGGGTGCAATTGCGCACCCATGCTTGATATTTTGATTCACTGATATGAATACTTCTTATACTGAAGCGCCTGTCCTCGGTCCAAGGCCACGTTCTTAGCGCTGCACACACAGCGAGTCATCTGCCTGCCAGAGCTGAGTGTGTGAGTGCACGTGCGCGTACGCGTGCGCGTGCGCGTGCGTGTGCGTGTGTGTGTGTGTGTGTGTGTGTGTGTGTGTGTGACTACTACGTGTTTGTAATAGTATTGTTATGAAATATGTACTTTGAAATAAAAACAATTACGGTATAAAAAAAAAAAAAAAACACAACAACGTAAGAAAACCAACCCCCCCCCCAAAAAAAAAAAAAAAAAAAAAAAAAAAAAAAAAAAAACACCAAAAAAAAAAAAAAAAAAAAAAACACCAAAAAAAAAAAAAAAAAAAAAAAAAAAAAAAAAACTTACCCTGTTCGATGGATGCTGGAGAGGCTGAGGTGGGGACTGGGACGACTGGTACAATTTGGGCTGAAAGACGACAAGTATAAACACTTTTATATTGTACTGCCCATTATGCCCTCTGGCATTTATTGCAGCAACGAATACACCTAGCCCTTTAGCATTTATTGCAGCAACGAATACACCTAGCCCTTTAGCATTTATTGCAGCAACGAATACACCTAGCCCTCTGGCATGTAGGGCAGCAACGAATACATCTAGCCCTCTGGCATGTAGGGCAGCAACGAATACATCTAACCCTCTGGCATGTAGGGCAGCAACGAATACATCTAGCCCTCTGGCATGCAGGGCAGCAACGAATACATCTAGCCCTCTGGCATGTAGGGCAGCAACGAATACATCTAGCCCTCTGGCATGTAGGGCAGCAACGAATACATCTAGCCCTCTGGCATGTAGGGCAGCAACGAATATATCTTCTGTTGCTATTTGGTTACAATGACATTTAAAAAAAATAGTTTTCTTATTTTTATATGTTACGAGATTGGGTTGTGGCCCCTGTGCCTAAACCCCCAACCCGGAGGACCTGCAGGTCGCACTTCCGGGTTCTACCCTTCCACCTGTCCGGTTTGGGTGGCCATACCTGGAGCATAAGCTTCCCGTCGGCATAGCTCTATGAGTCTCTAAGGCACGCACCTCCCCACCCCACCCCCAACCTACCACCACCACGACAAGGTGGCATTCCTCCAGACACCTGTTTACAGGTGATCAAAGACGAGGGGGCGGGGGGAGGGTGGCTGGGACGGATTATCATTGTTTCACTAAAAATCAGCACTGAACACAACGTAAAATTTGCCTAACGACATGATTTATGTATTCAGCACGAATGTGGAGAATTACAATTACATTAACTTGTTTCAGACAAAGAAGTTCGAATGCACACTTTCTCGTTGAGTGTCGGTCTTCTTGTGTTTATTCAGGTTTACCATACAACATACAGTATTACTTGACGCGGTTTTGGGGTTGTTTTGTTTTTAACAAAACTAGGGTATATATTGGTGAAACACAAAACAAAAGGTGGATTTCAAATACTGTGCAGACACGTGCACGCACAAATTCCATGGCTTATTTTTTTTTTTTTTTTTCAGTAATGTATTTCACCATCATAAGAAACACCCACCCCATTTAACTCATTGCTTTTCTTTCTTATTAAACACACTGGTTACTTATGGGTCATATTTAGTTATTCCACACACACACACACACACACACACACACACACACACACACACACACACACACCTACCTTCATGTCGGAGGTCTCCACCTCATGTCTGGCCAGAGGTCTGACGTACTGCTCAGGGAACAGCCCCACGATGCCCTTCAGACAGCCGTACAGCCAGTCTGTACACACACACACACACACACACACACACACACACACACACACACGCACGCACGCACACGCACACACACACGCGGGCACGCAAGCACGCACACACGCACGCACACCACACACACACACACACACACACACACACACACACACCAATGCATACCAGAAAAACAAAAAATTCATAACACAGAAGTAAAATAATACTTGATATCTTTCAGTTTCAGTTTCTGGAGGTGTCAAACCGTGAGGACTAACCCAGTTTAATTATACTCGACACCACTTCCGTTGAAAAAAAAAATCCCGAAACACAACAACAACAACAACAACAAAACAGGAAATGAGATGCCTTGGTCTTATTCTTGTTACTTATAGTCCAGCCGACCGCACAGGGCCATAATAGGACTGTCAAACCAAACAAATACTCTACCGCGTCAACACAAAATTGTCACATCTACAAAACAAAACAAAACAAACAAAACAAAAAAACAACAAAAACAAAAACAAAACACAAAACAAAAAAACCACCACCAAGACAAACCCACAAAGCAGTTCATGACACAGTATCCCAACCATTTAGCTCCTTAAGGCAAATAAGACTAGGCCATGCTG
>NC_134876.1:61279308-61301808 GCF_041734735.1 Babylonia areolata
ACCTTGTGGTGGTGGTGGTAGGTTGGGGGTGGGGTGGGGAGGTGCTGCCTTAGAGACTCATAGAGCTATGCCGACGGGAAGCTTATGCTCCAGGTATGGCCACCCAAACCGGACAGGTGGAAGGGTAGAACCCGGAAGTGCGACCTGCAGGTCCTCCGGGTTGGGGGTTTAGGCACAGGGGCCACAACCCGATCCCGTAAAAAAATAAAGATAGAAAAAAAATGTCTTTGTAACGAAAACAGCAACAGAAGATATATTAGTTGCTGCCCTACATGCCAGAAGGCTAGGTGTATTCGTTGCTGCACCAACATGCCAGAGGGCTAGATGTATTCGTTGCTGCCCTACATGCCAGAGGGCTAGGTGTATTCGTTGCTGCCCTACATGCCAGAGGGCTAAGTGTATTCGTTGCTGCCCTACATGCCAGAAGGCTAGATGTATTCGTTGCTATAATAAATACCAGAGGGCTAGATGTATTCGTTGCTGCCCTACATGCCAGAGGGCTAGATGTATTCGTTGCTGCCCTATATGCCAGAGGACTGGATGTATTCGTTGCTGCCCTACATGCCAGAGGGCTAGATGTATTCGTTGCTGCCCTACATGCCAGAGGGCTAGATGTATTCGTTGCTGCCCTACATGCCAGAGGGCTAGATATATTCTGGCAAGCAGATGTGGTGTAACGTATATTATGGATTTGTCCGAACGCTGTGACGCCTCCTTGTGAAACTGAAACAAACTCGTATTTCATTATCAAAGTGGATTTTGTTTTCCAAATAATTTCACCAGTGACCAATTCTCTTGTTGCCATGAGTTATTTCACGTGGGCGAAGCGCAAGGTGCACGATGGACTTCGGATTATCGTCTCATCCAAAAGACTAGCATTCAGACCACAACTCAAGGTCTAGTGGAGCAGGAGGAGGAGAGTGAAGATCCCGGTTCGTGCGAGAATCGAACCTGTTGACACTGTTTTCCTAGTCGGGAGCGTTACCACTTGGTCTCCCTTCCGTTTTTGTTTTTCATTATTGAAGAAAACAGAGAAGTGTTGGCCATCATCTTTTCCCTTTATGTTGTACGTTTGTTTTTTTTTTTTTTATCTTCGTTCGAAGGGGGTTTAGGCACTGGCAGGTCTGCACATATCTTGACCTGGGAGATCGGGGGGAAAAAAAAAATCTCCACCCTTTACCCACCAGGCGCCGTCACCGAGAGTCGAACCCGGGACCCTCAGATTTAAAGTCCAACGCTTTAACCACTCGGCAACTGCGCCCGTCCTACGTTTGTTATGAATCAAAATGAACAAATGCTTCATCGATTCCGATAAGTTAGGCTATCATAGTGTCAGCTCATCATTCTCTAAACGACGGGTAAAATGAGAAGAAGAAGAAGAAGAAGAAGAAGAAAAAAGAGCTCCACTCACAGCCACAGGGAACAGACGGCAGAAGTAGACGGGCCACTCCTTGGCCGTATCGATGATGATCTTCTTCATCTGCCCGTTCAGCTCCTTGGTCAGGTAGTTGGTGCTGTTCACCCCGTAACCCTCTGGGGGGACAACGGTGGCGGGGGGGTGGGGGGTGGGGGGGGTAATGTCAAGGTCATGACGCGCGCTCTCTCTCTCGCGCGCACACACACACACACACTGACACACACACACACGTACGCGTGGCGTGTGTGTATACATGTGATTTCAAATGTGTATGTGCGTTTTTGTTATTATCAATATCAGCTAAGGATCGCAGAGACATTCATAGAAGCACGTATACATGCGCGTGTACATATGTGCGCGTGTGCTGTGTGTGTGTGTGTGTGTGTGAGTGAGGGTGATTTCTCTTGGGGTGAGCGGCAGAAGAACAGCATACCATTGAACTGCACTGGAACCACGACATTGCTTGTGTGACAGACAGGTTTGCAAGGAAAACAGATGGAAAAAGTAGTGATCCAAATAGACACCACACACACACACACACGAACACACACAAAACACACACACACGCACACACACACACACACACACACACACACACACACACACACTGACCCAGCATGCTCTTCATCTTGACCCTCTGGTCTTTGGTCAGGCGGACACAGGCGTTGTTGTAAACGTCGTGCACCACTTGACAGTAAATGAGGTGCCTCACCACCAGGTTCTCCACACGCTCCGAGGGCCAGAACACCTGGAGCACACAGGTACACACAGGTACATACAGATACACACAGATACACACAGGTACATACAGGTTCACACACAGTCTCCCTCTCTCTCTCTCTCTCTCTCCAACACACACACACACACACACACACACACACACACACACACACACGAGGGTGTCAGAAAAAAGCTGTATAAGCTTATTCTTTTACCCTCGATAAAGATCATTTTGACTTGGCGTCACACACACACACACACACACACACACACACACAGAATCACAACACACACACACACACACACACACACACGCACACAGAGAGAATCACAACACACACACAGAATCACAACACACACACATACACAGAATCACAAAACACACACACACACACACACACACACACAATCACAACACACACACACACACACACACACACACACACACACACAGACAATCACAAAACACACACACAGAGAAAGTCACAACACACACACACACACACATACATACAGAATCACAAAACACACACACACACACTCACACACATACACACACACACACACACACACAAAACACACACACACACACAACACACACACACACACACACACACACACACACACACACACACACACACCGTCAGCTCTATTCTCGCAGTACTTTAATGACTCCCCTTCAACAAAAGTACATTGATTCATTTCCTTTTAACCCCTTAGACTGCTGAACTCTGGTGGCATGCGATCCGAGTGGCTTGAATGAATCTGAAGCGCACAGTTACCGCTTTGTGTCCGCTTGTTAATGGTGTTGCTGGTTTGCGGATCAAAAGTAATGTGGTCCCCAGAGCAAGAGGTCCACATCAATGACGGTAACTGGCACCCTGACTTTGAAACTCTTGTCTCCTCCCAGTGAGGTGACAGCACTTCACCGAGGAACATATTCATCAGCAGCAGTCAAAGGATTAATTGCATTTCCACATAATATCTCAAAATCTTCATCTTTAATTGATTCCCCGCCTTCAGCCATCCAGCTTCAACCGACTCACCCCACGCCTCTACCTCTCCTGTCTTTTAATATATATATTTTTAATAACACTCAAATGTGAAAAGTAGGTCTAATAGTTTAATTTGACATATACAATCAACAGTGTTTGTGACAGGACATTAAACATAATTCTGTGTCCTACACAATGTCAGCACGCTTATGGACGGAAAAGAGACCAAATACACTGAAGAAGAAGTATAACCTGCTTGATTAAAACTTAATTCGCCTAAAGTGGGACTTTGTTTCATATTCCATGCTTACATTGTTTTATTTTTGTTTTTCATCTGTTTTTATATTTATTTCCACTGTATCACTGATTGCTCAGAGACGAACTTTCTTCCACTCTATTACTGACTGAGCTGCTCAGAGACAACTTTCTTCCACTGTATCACTGATTGATCAGAGACGAATTTTATTCGACTGTATTACTAATTGCTCAAAGACGAACTTTCTTCCACTGTATTACTGATTGTTCAGAGACGAACTTTCTTGCACTGTATTACTGATTGTTCAGAGACGAACTTTCTTCCACTGTATTACTGATTGCTCAGACGAACTTTCTTCCACTGTAGTACTGATTGTGCTGCTCAGAAACGAACTTTCTTCCACTGTAGTACTGATTGAGCTGCTCAGAGGCGAACTTTCTTCCACTGTAGTACTGATTGAGCTGCTCAGAAACGAACTTTCTTCCACTGTAGTACTGATTGAGCTGCTCAGAGGCGAACTTTCTTCCACTGTAGTACTGATTGAGCTGCTCAGAAACGAACTTTCTTCCACTGTAGTACTGATTGAGCTGCTCAGAGGCGAACTTTCTTCCACTGTAGTACCGATTGAGCTGCTCAGAAAAGAACTTTCCTCCACTTATTACTGATTGAGCTGCTCAGAAACGAACTTTCTTCCACTGTAGTACTGATTGAGCTGCCCACAAACGAACTTTCTTCCACTGTATAACTGACTGCGCTGCTCAGAGACGACCTTTCTTCCACTGTAGTACTGATTGAGCTGCTCAGAAACGACCTTTCTTCCACTGTATAACTGACTGCGCTGCTCAGAGACGACCTTTCTTCCACTGTAGTACTGATTGAGCTGCTCAGAAACGAACTTTCTTCCACTGTATAACTGACTGCGCTGCTCAGAGACGACCTTTCTTCCACTGTAGTACTGATTGAGCTGCTCAGAAACGACCTTTCTTCCACTGTAGTACTGATTGAGCTGCTCAGAGGCGAACTTTCTTCCACTGTAGTACTGATTGAGCTGCTCAGAAACGAACTTTCTTCCACTGTAGTACTGATTGAGCTGCTCAGAGGCGAACTTTATTCCACTGTAGTACTGACTGAGCTGCTCAGAGATGAGTTTCAGTTTCAGTAGCTCAAGGAGGCGTCACTGCGTTCGGACAAATCCATATACGCTACACCACATCTGCCAAGCAGATGCCTGACCAGCAGCGTAACCCAACGCGCTTGATGAACTTTCTTCCACTGTATTACTGATTGAGCTGCTCAGAAACGAACTTTCTTCCACTGTATAACTGACTGAGCTGCTCAGAGACGAACTTTCTTCCACTGTATTACTGACTGAGCTGCTCAGAGACGAACGTTCTTCCACTGTATAACTGACTGAGCTGCTCAGAGACGAACTTTCTTCCACTGTAGTACTGATTGAGCTGCTCAGAAACGAACTTTCCTCCACTGTATTACTGATTGAGCTGCTCAGAGACGAACTTCCACTGAAAAACTGACTGCTCGGACACGAACTTTCTTCCACTGTATTACCGATTACTCAGAGACAATTTTTTTTTTCTTTCCTATCCCACGCTCACCTCTTTCCGGAGGTGCAGAATCCACGGCACCCTGTTGTACATGAGGAAGTGCTTGGTGTTCTGGGGGTACAGCTCCGTGACGACCTTCTCGAAAGCGGCGAAGTCGATAGGGGGTGGCCTGGCCGGCACCACCACGTCCGGCTCGATGTGCTGTGTGAACTCCTCCTGGACAGGGGGCTGGTCCGGCTGGATGACGCTTTCAAACGTCTCCTCCACCGTCTTCACCTCCATCATCTGAGCCACGTGCTGGGGATGAGGCGGCGGTTGTTGTGCCGGGGGTGGTGACTCGGGCTCGTCTGCAATGCATCGGAGGTTTCAGTTTCCAGTTTCAGTAGCTCAAGGAGGCGTCACTGCGTTCGGACAAATCCATATACGCTACACCACATCTGCCAAGCAGATGCCTGACCAGCAGCGTAACCCAACGCGCTTAGTCAGGCCTTGAGAGAGAGAGAAAAAAAAGGTGAATAAGGTATCGGAGGAAGGTGGCAGAATGGTTAAGATGCTCATCTGCCATAGTCCGTGAGGTGGGTCTGGGTTCGAATCCCGCTCTCGCCCTTTTTTTTCCCCCCATGTTTGACTGAAAAATTAAACTGAGCGTCTAGTCATTCGGATGAGGACTAGAAACCGAGGTCCCATGTGCAGCACGCACTTGGCGTAATGATACAGAAACCATGGTAACGAGAGTATTGTCCTCTGGAAACAAAAATCTGCAGAAGAAATCCACTCTGACAGGTATACAAATAATATATATGCATGAACTCAAGGCCTGGCTAAGCTGCTGGTCAGGCATCTGTCAAACAGATGTAGTGCAGCGTATATGGATTTGTCCAAACACAGTGATGCCTCCTTGGGAAACAAACTGGAACAGTTCGCTATTCATTTCATTTCATCACTGATATACTTATCCAGCGCCGGCCCCCTACCTTCGCTCAGAGACCAAACTGTATGCGCATTACGAACACAGAGTCGTTTGAACAGCAACAGGCTACATACCTTGGAAGAGCTAGCTGCCTTTAGGCCGTTCATTATCTATTTCCTGGGTCGTTCAGTCAGGTTCAGGTTCAATCACAGACGCATATAGATAGATAGATATAGATATATATAGAGATATGTGAGTGGGTTTTTTTTCTTCGGAATTTTGTCAGAGACAGCCCTTTTCTTGTCGTGGGTTCCCTTGCGTGGACACTGAAAATATACTGAGAGAATGAATTTACATCAAGAGTTAAAGTACTGCCATGTCATATCTGACACTGACCAAAGTACACAGAGCAGAAACAAGGGACCAGTGACAGACTAGAAAGGAAAGGAAAGCGAAAGTAGTCAAGCAGCAGGTCAAGACCAAAGAGTAATTTTCTGAGAATTTTGTTTCGAAATATTTGCCTGTCCTCTTGTTCGGCAAGGCTACATCGGTTAGCAGAAACAGTGGGGAAAAAAAAGAAGGGTAGGAAGACTGAGAAAAATGCAAGCGTGTACCCTCCACCACTTCCAACAACCACTCCCACCCCCCAAATACCATCCTCGGATCCGTCGTCACTCCAAACCCCCATTCTCTTCCACAAAAACCACGGGTACCCAACAGCGCAGCTACAGACAAGACTGAACATGCTGACTGTCCTTTCACAGAAACACACACCAAAGAACTTACGGCAACAATACGGCTGTCCCTAGCTAACTTCAGCAGTAAAATCCACTTTAATAGCAAAAAAACAAACACACGCGCAGACCTAGATGTAAGAAAAATGGGATGGCACTGCACTAAGGCGGCTCGCTCTCCCTCGTGGACAACAGTCTGAGAGAGAAATCTACTGTGACAAAAACACAATGCAATACAATACGATATACAATACTATACAATACTCTCTTGGTAGTTTGTCATTTTCGACAATTAGGTCTTGGTGCTTCTCAATTTCATTTGGTGTTTATGACGGGCGCAATAGCCGAGTGGTTAAAGCGTTGGACTTTCAATCTGAAGGTCCCGGGTTCGAATCTCGGTGACGGCACCTGGTGCGTAAAGGGTGGAGATTTTTCCGATCTCCCAGGTCAACATATATGCAGACCTGGTATTTAGTGCACATGGGATCTCGATGAATCGTCTCCTCTGAACGACTGGGCGCTCGGTTTGATTTCCAGTCAAACTTGGGAGAAAGGGTGAGAAAGGGATTCGAACCCAGACCCTCACGGATGCTGGATTGGCAGATAAGCGTCTTAACCATTCTGCCACCTTGCTCTTTATACAACACAACACAACGCAACACAACACAACGCAACACAACGTGATACGATACGATCGATACAGCACAGCACAGTATACCACAACACAAAGCTCAAACCATCACTCCAACCCCACCTCTGATAATAGCCGACGCGTAGATCTCATCATCCTCATACTCCTCCTCTGGGCCCCTCATGAGGTCAGGCCCGTGCCTCATCCTCTTCAGGGTGTCCGTGGTCTGCACGCAGATGCTCTCCGAGGCCTTGGTGGCGGGGGCGGGGGCTGGGTCCGGGGGTATGGGCGGGAGGGGGCGGGAGGTGGGGGGTGTCAGGCTGGGGGTTTTGGCCTGGGGCTTGCCCAGCTGACTCTCCAGCAGCAGCATGGCGGCGGAGTGCCTCTCCATCAGGTTGCCGGGGACACGCTTGGGCTGGATGGGAAAAAAAACCCCACCGTGCGGCGTTGAGGGAATGCCACGTGCAGTGCAGTGCAGTACACAGTGCGGTACAGTATAGTACAGTGCAGTGCAGTACACAGTGCGGTACAGTGTAGTACAGTGCAGTGCAGTACACAGTGCGGTACAGTGTAGTACAGTGCAGTGCAGTACACAGTGCGGTACAGTACAGTACAGTGCAGTGCAGTACACAGTGCGGTACAGTATAGTACAGTGCAGTGCAGTACACAGTGTGCGGTACAGTATAGTACAGTGCAGTGCAGTACACAGTGTGCGGTACAGTATAGTACAGTGCAGTGCAGTACACAGTGCGGTACAGTATAACACAGTGCAGTGCAGTACACAGTGCGGTACAGTATAGCACAGTGCAGTGCAGTACACAATGCGGTACAGTATAGTACAGTGCAGTACAGTACACAGTGCGGTACAGTACAGTACAGTGCAGTGCAGTACACAGTGCGGTACAGTATAGTACAGTGCAGTGCAGTACACAGTGCGGTACAGTATAGTACAGTGCAGTGCAGTACACAGTGCGGTACAGTATAGTACAGTGCAGTGCAGTACACAGTGTGCGGTACAGTATAGTACAGTGCAGTGCAGTACACAGTGCGGTACAGTATAGTACAGTGCAGTGCAGTACACAGTGCGGTACAGTATAGTACAGTGCAGTGCAGTACACAGTGTGCGGTACAGTATAGTACAGTGCAGTGCAGTACACAGTGTGCGGTACAGTATAGTACAGTGCAGTGCAGTACACAGTGCGGTACAGTATAGTACAGTGTAATGCAGTATTGTGCAGTGTGGTACAGTGCAGTGCAGTATAGTACAGTGCGGTACAGTATAGTACAATACAGTGTAGTACAGTACAGCGCAGTGCAGTATAGTACAGTGCGGTACACTATAGTACAGTGCACTATAGTACAGTGCGGTACACTATAGTACAGTACAGTGTAGTGCAGTACAGTGTAGAGCAGTATAGTACAGTGCGGTACAGTATAGTACAGTACAGTGTAATGCAGTATTGTGCAGTGCAGTACAGTGTAGTGCAGTACAGTGTAGAGCAGTATAGTACAGTGCGGTACAGTATAGTACAGTACAGTGTAATGTAGTATTGTGCAGTGTGGTACAGTGCAGTATAGTACAGTGCGGTACAGTATAGTACAGTGGGGTACAGTATAGTACAGTACAGTGTAGTACAGTACAGCGTAGTGCAGTATAGTACAGTGCGGTACACTATAGTACAGCACAGTGTAGTGCAGTGTAACTCGGTACAATACAGTATGGTGCAGTACAGTGCGCTACAGTATAGTGCAGTATGGTGCATTACAGTACAGTGCAGTGCAGTATAGTGCAGTATGATACAGTTCAGTGCAGTGCAGAATAGTTTAGTATGGTGCAGTACAGTACAGTGCAGTATATTGCAGTGCAGTGCAGTACAGTACAATGCAGAACAGCGCAGAACAGCACAGCACAACGCAGCACAGCACAACACAGCGCAGCACATGCGGTACTGCAGTGCAGAGCAGAGCAGTGCAGTACAGCACAGCACAGCACAGCACAGCACAGAACAATGCACTGTAGTGAATGCAGTGCAATGCAACACGCTAATGACTCGTATAATACAATAAGATAAAAAGAAAATCTTTGTTCATCCGACTGGAAATTTTCTGTGCATCCAAAGGTGCATTCGCACAATACGGCCTCTAAGCCAACAACCACAGCCCTCCCCCCCAGAAAAAACATTACTAAAAATTTCATTACGTGTGACTGTCCTTGGCCGTCCCTGACTCAAACATCAGGGTACCGTGCTTTTCGCCAGCAGTCCACAGGAAGCTAGCTTCCAGGCAGGTCTTCAATACACCGAATTTGTTTCCTTTATCAAAACAAAAGCAAAAAACAAACCTGGGCATACCTATAACATGCAAAACACAACTCAAAACAATGAGAAACGGTTTCATACTGTCGTTGGATTTCGTCCAAACGCACTGACCTCGTTCTCAAGGCCTGACTAAGCCCGTTGGGTTGCGCCGCTGTTCAGGTATCTGCTTAGCAGATGTGGTGTAGCGTATATGAATTTGTCCGAACGCAGTGACGCCTCCTTGAGAAACTGAACTGAACTGACCTCGTTCTCCTTCCTCAGGATGGACTTGGGCTGCTGCTGCTGAGGGTCTGCCGAGGGCGGTGCCGGTTTCTGCCACTTCTTGGTGCCCACGATGCGGTCCTCAATGCCCTTGGCCAGGTTCTCGTTGATCTCCAGTTTGCCCACGTTCACCTCCCTCTTGTTGGACTCTTCCGTGGGGGGCGGCCACACCACCTGTGGAGAACACGTGAAGAGTTTAGGTACAGGTGTTTTTGTGTTTTTTTTTACTCTCTCTCTCTCTCTCTCTCTCTCTCTGTCTGTCTCTGTCTCGACCCCCTACCCCCTCCTTCTCTCGAATATTTTTCTCCCCTTTCCTTCAAATATGTGTGTGCTATAAACTGATGTAGATTAGCAAGGGCAAATCGGAAGCCATGCGTAAAATCTTAATCCTAGAATATAAAACGCTTTAAGTTCTGAGTTCTCTCTCTCTGTCTCTCTCTTAGTATGTGTGCTATTGTAACTGATGTGGATTAGCAAAGACAGATTGGAAGAATGGGCCATGCCTAAAATTTTAATCCTTGAATAAAAAAAAAAAAACGTTATGAGTTCTGAGTTCTCTCTTCCCCTCTCTATCTCCCCCCCTCCCCCTCCCTCCCTTCAAACATAAAGCTTTAAACCAGTAAATGTCCCTACCACCCCCTACCTTCCCAACGCGGACGGTGCGCGCCACGCCCCTCTTGTCCCGGATGGTGAAGGTCCCTTTCTCCTTGTCGATCTCCAGACCCGAGGGCGTGGTGGACATGGGCGGTGGGGGAGGTGGGGGAGGGGGAGGAGGGTAAGGGGTCGCAGGCTGGGTGTGTAGGGGCGGGGCCAGGCTGAACCCGTCCATGTAGACGTTGTCCTCCGGGGTGTGCTGGCTCTGGGGTGAGGAGGGCTCTGCAGGAAAGGGCTTGGGTGGTGGAGGAGGGGGAGGAGGGAGAGAACCAGGGAGGTGTTGAGCGGGAGGAGGAGGAGGAGGAGGAGGGAGAGGGGGAGAGGGGGGCTGTGGCTGACCGAAGTTTGCCGCGCCTTCGTGCATGGCTGAGGGGGAGTGGTGGTGGTGGTGGTGGTGGGATGTCGTCATCGCCATGTCGTGCTCGTGCGCCGACGCTGTGTGGTGAGTCTCAAAGGCCGTCTTGAGGAAGGAGACTCGTTTGGGCACGGCGCCACTTCCCTCCGCGGCAGGAGGGCTGCTGGCCGTGGCGCCAAACGGGCCGGTCAGCGACATCTTCTCTTCCTGGGGAGATGGCAAGACTCCTGGCGGCATGGCGATGCCTGCAGAGGAGTAGCTGGCATCGGGACTCAACGATGCTGCTGCTGCTGCTACAAAACGGGAGGCAGAGGAGGGAGAGGGGAGTGCCACGTGTGTAGCAGCAGAACCTGTGGCTATGTGAGGAGGAGGAGGGGGCTCCGCATTGGACTGCTGCAGCTCCAAGAGCTGCTTCCGGAGGTTCTCCCTCTCGATGGACTGCTTCAGCAGCTTGTTCTCCAGCTCCGTCTGCTGCAGAGCTATCTGTGTGGCTGCTACCTGAGCCACCAGAGGACTCTGCTGTTGCTGTTGCTGCTGTTGTTGCTGCTGGGTCAGGGTCTGCAGTAGGGCTTGTTGCTGCTGTCTCTGCTGGTTTTGCTGTGGTAGGGATATCACACAATGATGCTGGTTCAATAACCAATGTGATGGGCTGTGGTAACGATATCACACAATGATGTTGGTTAAATAACCAGTGTGAATAGCGGTGGTAACGATATCACACATGATGCTGGTAAAATAACCAGTGTGAATGGCTGTGGTAACGATATCACACATGATGCTGGTTAAATAACCAGTGTGAATGGCTGTGGTAACGATATCACACAATGATGCTGGTTAAATAACCAGTGTGAATGGCGGTGGTAACGATATCACACATGATGCTGGTAAAATAACCAATACGACGGAGTCTTTTTGCAATGTCCAAGCATACAATTGTGAACATTACGCATTTACATGTTGGTCTTTTACGTTATTATGGTTCCACAATATTTCTGATACTATCTTTTTATTATTCTTTTTTTTTTCATTGGATACGAAATTGTTTTTTGTTTTTTTTTAAAAAGGAAACCTGGTCAGTTTAATTATAATATGCCTGCTTAATATAGAACGGTCTGTGGGCCCCTATTGGGGCTTCGAACATGCACAGATCTCTGGATACGTTTGTGTTTCAGAACATTCCATTTCGCATAATTCACTGATCTGTAATACAGATAAACAGAAGAACAATCTTTTACTTTTCTTTTTTTTTTTCAAATGGAAGAATGATAATTGCACAGTATTCATTTTCTTGAACCCACCTAAACATCAGACTGTGTTACAGTGATAAGAATGTTTGAGATAAAAAGAAAATAAAAAAAATCCACAACCCGAAAATAAATGAAAATGAAATTGTGTCACAACACCATACCATGTTACAATGATGAAAGTGTTAGAGAGAAAAAAAACAACAACAACAAAAACGTACAGAAAACACAAACAAACAGAAAAAGAATAAAAAATGAAATTGTGTGTCACAATGGTGTGAAAAACAAAAAAAAGATTCTGTTCACCATAAGGAGAGACTGGAAGGCTGCCTGTTGTGCTGCCTGTTGCTGCAATGCCTGAGCCTGCTGACTTGCCGCCTGCTGTGCCGCGTGTTGCTGCAGTACCTGCTGATTCGCCAAATGCTGTGCAGCCTGGTGCTGCAATGCCTGCTGGTTTGCCAATTGCTGAAGAACGTCTGAGAGAGAGAGAGAGAGAGAGGGGTTGGGGGGACAGAGACAGAAAGACACAGGGAGACACAGAGAGAGGAGGAGGAGGAGGAAGAATTTTGTTTAATGTCCCGTCACACATATCGGTGACTGAAGACATTTTGTTAAAGTATTTATGAATACATTTCAGTATTATCGGTTAGAAGGGGTGGGAGATGTGAATGAATGGAGGGTTGGGGGAAACTGGGCAAATGAGGGTGAAATGAGGGTGAAATCTGAAAAAAAAAAAATTCTATATACAATTACAGGAAATTACTTAAAGGACTTCGTAAAAGAGAAGTCGTTAAACTGACAAGCGAAACAACTGATAATGAATGCAAAGAGAGAGAGAGAGAATTCAGAACTGTTTAATTGTAGAGGCCTCTGGCCCATTACAATGGGATGAGAAAAGGCACAAAATGACAACGTGTTAGATTACTATTATTTTCGCTTCATACTCTCAATACAGCTTTTGCAAATATTGCAAGTCTGTCTTTACGTCAGATATTCATTCATTCGAGTTTGACATTAAAAGAGTAAATCTGAATAACAACGGTTGACGACAGAATTTATTAGGAATCAATTCCTCTCTAAGGGTTTTATTAATTGGGACTAACCAAAAGAAAGTGGATTTCAGATTCGATACAGTTTTTTGTTGTTTGTTTGCAAAAAGGACAGTTATGACCGCCCTCATCTGTTGTCGCATTAAAGTTTATAAAGCGGCCATTCAATGGTGACACTCCTACCCTGAACCTTGTAAATACCTTCCAAAAATGAATAAAATCATGGAATAGGAGAGAGAGAGAGAGAGAGAGAGAGAGAGAGAGAGAGAGACAGAGAGACAGAGAGAGAGACAGAGAGAGAGAGAGGGGGGGAGTGATGGCCTAGAGGTAATGCGTCCGCCTAGGAAGCGAGAGAATCTGAGTGCGCTGGTTCGAATCACGGCTCAGCTGCCGATATTTTCTCCCTCTCCACTAGACCTTGAGTGGTGGTCCGGACGCTGGAGACGATAAACCGAGGTCCCGTGTTCAGCATGTAGTTATCGCACGTAAAAGAACCCACGGCAACAAAACGGTTGTTCCTGGCAAAATTCTGTAGAAAAATCCACTTCGACAGGAAAAAAACAAATAAAACTGCACGCAGGAAAAACAAAATGGGTGGCGCTGTAGTGTAGCGACGCGCTCTCCCTGGGGAGAGCAGCCCGAATTTCACACAGAGAAATCTGTTGTGATAAAAAGAGAAATACAAATAAATAAAAACGAGTTGTTTCAGGTAAACGAAACGAGTAAATCAATGGGCGTTACTTCGTCCCTTTCAATCAGGTGGATGGTTTATTCTCTTGCTGACTGCATCCCACCGGAGTTACGAGGAATAATCATGACACCACATTCAGAAGTCAGCACTGGACTTTGTTTTTTTTTTTCAAACACACCAGATAACCTTCCTATATAAACACATTCCATAAACAGCAATTTTGAATGTGTGAGCAGATGATGGTATGGTTTTAGTATGACTTACTTGTTTCTCAAACTCTCTTACAAATGTAAACGTTCAGCTTTATACATGCAGTGTCGATATGACAGCAAGAGAGATTACTGGCACCTGCACCGGTTCTGCCAAATGGTTATATATGTGCCTGTGTGTGTGTGTGTGTGTGTGTGTGTGTGTGTGTGTGTGTGTGTGTGTGTGTGTATGCTTTGCAATTTCAAACAACTCTGCTTTCTTAATTATGTTTGTCCCCGCCCCACTGTTCTTTTTGACACGGACACATAGTTGAGTTCAGTAAAGCACTTGTTTGGCTGATCTGATCTGGTCTGGTGTGGTCTGGTCTGTATTTGTATTACTCTTTTTGTCACAACAGATTTCTCTGTGTGAAATTCGGGATGCTGTCCCCACGGAGAGCGCGTCACCACACTGACAGCGCCACCTTTTTTTGTATTTTTTTCTGCCTGCTATTTTATTTGTTTTTCTTATCGAAGTGGATTTTTTCTACAGAATTTTGCCAGGAACAACCCTTTTTGTTGCCGTGGGTTCTTTTACGTGCGCTAGATGCATGCTACACACGGGACCTCGGTTTATCGTCTCATCCGAATGACTAGTGTCCAGACCACCACTCAGGGTCTAGGTGGAGGAGGAGAAAGTACTGGCGACTGCCGGTGTGATTCGAACCAGTGCGCTCAGATTCTCGCGCTTCCTAGGCGGACGCGTTACCTCTGGGCCATCTCTCCACGTCTCGTCACGTCTTGTCTTGTCTGGTCTTGTCTGTCTGGTTTCGTCTGGTCTTATCTGGTCTCGTCTCGTCTGGTCTGGTCTTGTCCGGTTTCGTCTCGTCAGGACTCGTCTGGTCTCGTCTCGTCTGTCTCGTCAGGACTCGTCTCGTCTTGTCGTGTCTTGTCTATCTCGTCTCCGTCTTGTCCGGTCTGCTCTCCTCTGGTCTTTTTCGGTCTCGTCTCGTCTGGACGTGTCTGTCTCGTCCGGACTCGTCTGGTCTTGTCTCGTCTTGTCTGTCTCGTCCGGACTTGTCTCGTCTTGTCCGTCTCGCCCGGACTCGTCTCGTCCCGTCTCGCGTCGTTCTTGTCTCTCTCTCTCTACCTGTCTGCGGCTGGAGGGCGGTGGTGAGCGGCGGGTTGAAGGCGAAGGCCGGGGACATGATGGGGGGAGCCACGGACAGGGCGGGGGTGGTCAGTCCCACTCCCAGGCTCAAGCTTGGGGGCACGGCCGTGTTCTGCATCACGCGTGTGTCACACGCATACGCAAGCACGCACGCGGCACGCACGCACGCACACACGCGCACGCGGCACACACACACACACACACACACACACACACACGCACGCACACACGCACGCACGCACGCACGCGGCACACATACACACACACACGCTCGCACGCATACACACACACAAATGAGACACACGTTATATTACTTGAAGTGGAAATACGAATAATTGAATACTACACACTGGAGCTAGATTTCTAGATTCACTCTGAGACGATACGGTCAACTTGCTTGCACCTAAGTGTTGGCCGGCAGCCCATGTTGGTGACAAGAGAGAGAGAGAGAGAGAGAGAGAGAGAGAGAGAGGGCAGAGACAGAGAGAGAGAGATACAGACAGGGACAGAGACAGGGACAGAGACAGAGACACTCATGACACTGAGAGGGGGTGGGTGGGGGGGGGGGGCGAGCGAGCGAGAGAGAGAGAACATAATACCATCCAGCAACCAAATTAGAAAACATGAATTTATCAAATGCACAAATATACACATCGCTAAACATACTGTAATTCAAATAAGCCACACCTGTTAACGAAGATAAAAAATCAGCTTCATGACTCATTTGGGGCAGGCGTGTGTGCATCAGTGCAAATATGGGCGTTTATGCTTGATTGAGTGGCTGTAGATGATGCTCTCTTGGTTGAGTTGCCTGTCTGGTTATATTTCTGTCTGTCTAGTCTTTCCGTGCTTCGGTCCGTACACACACACACACACACACACACACACACACACACACACACACACACACGTGTGTGTGTGTGGGTGTGTATACATACATATACATATATATATATATATATATATATATATATATATATATGTGTGTGTGTGTGTGTGTGTGTGTGTATGTATGTATATATATATATATATATATATATATATATATATATATATATATATATGTGTGTGTGTGTGTGTGTGTGTGAGTGTGTGTGTGAGTGTGTGTATATATATATGTATATATGTATGTATATATATATATATATATACACAGATAGGTATATATATATATATACACACACAGATAGGTATATATATATATATATATATATATATATATATATATACCTATGTATATATATATATATATATATATATATGTGTGTGTGTGTGTGTGTGTGTGTGTGTGTGTGTACATCTTAACGTAGTTTTCCAGTGGAGTTTACTTGACAAGCCCCACATGAACTAGAACTTCTAAAAACGTTTATATGTGGGCAACTATGTTCTCTATGCTACTTGATGATCTGTAACATCATATGTTTTGTTTCTTGCTGCAAATACAATACAATACCCCCCCACCCCCTTCACCCCGCTCTTTGACTCATTCACTCTCTCAACAAGCATAACTAGTTATGTGCTTACAAACACACAAAACAAGAGGTGCTGAGTAATACTATCCCAAACTAATAAAGGCAGGACTCTGGAAAAAAAGAAAAAGGTTTCAGAAAGAAAAGCTACCAAACAAGACTAAATGGCGTCAATTGATTCCCATTTCCTTGTTATTTGTAAAAATACAATACATGGAAGTTGAAAGCGATTCTAACAAAAGGAAAGCGAATACCCAAACACCGATTAATGCACGCTTCTGAATGACCCTCTAAAATGTCACTTTCTTTCCACTGCAGACAGCGTGACACAACAACGTGTAGCAGAGTCATCTTGACCAACAGGGCACACATTTTCTCCGAAGCAGACATTGAAAAAAACCGTGTAACAAAGTACTGCACACATTCACTCAACAGCAGACAGTGAAACAAAAACGTGTGAACCCAGCAATGCACACATTCACTCAACAGCAGACAGTGACACAACAAGGTTTGAACCCAGCAATGCACACATTCACTTCACTCAACAGCAGACAGTGAAACAAAAAAGTGTGAACCCAGCAATGCACACATTCACTCAACAGCAGACAATGACACAAAACGTGTGAACCCAGCAATGAACACACTCACTCGACAGCAGACAATGAAACAACAATGTGTGAACCCAGCATTGCACACAATCTCTCTGCAGCAAACTGACACAACCACCACCTGTAACCCAGCTATGACCAGCACTGCACACTTTCTCCCACCCACATGAGCACGCCATTTTCAGGTTAACCATGACCACCTGCACACTCAACCAAGTCCACAGCTGGTATACTTTACAGGGAACTGAAGGCTTGGTGTCAGCAACATGTTGGGTGTGGGAACGGGGGGCCAGGGCCACGTTCGGCATGGGGGTCGGGTGGAGGTTGGGGAGGGACAGGTCATTCAAAGTCAGCAGAGGATTCAGATTCATACTGGGTGCGTGCAGCCGTGTCAGATTCAGACCGGGTAATGGCATCTGTGTCAGGTTCAGATTGGGAGCAGGTAACTGAGTCAGGCCGGGAGTAGGCAACTGTGTCAGATTCAGATTAGGTGGGGGAGGAGGCTGCGTCAGAGTCACGTTTCCTGCAAGCGGCAACTGACTCAAGTCTAAGCTTGGTGCCGCGAGCAGATGATTTAGATACTGGTCTGTGGAAAACAGCTGAGCTGTGCTGGCACTGGGCTCAGCAGAGCCCTGGTTCAAAACTGACGGTTCGGTTGCACGCGATGGAGTCTGGTCTTGGGGTGCCATCTGATACAGGGCAACAGAGGCCGGTGTTTGATGCAGTGGGTTTCGTGTTGTCAGAGATATGTGATTCAGGGAACTTGGTGTTTGCACCTGGTACAAAGGAACTGTGGTTGGGACCTGATTGGAAAGGGATTGTGTGACTGTTTGCAAAAGGAGATTGTCAGCGGACATCTGGCACTCCTGTGGAGAGAAATGTTCTTTCCGTCAGTTCAAGGCATCTGTTCAAAAATGAAACGGTTTTAAAAACTGAGTCGACATACACACAAAACGTAACATGGACATACAGTGTAGTCCTGAAAAATGATTTTTAAAATAAAGAATGTTACAGAAATTTCAGACCGAAACAAAATGCTGAAATTTTCATAAAATATAAGGGCTTGATAAATTAAGCGTCATTCGCGCTCTTAATGGGAAAATGCAAATACCAAAAGGAAATCCCAAAATGACAGAAAGCAGTAGGTACATTACCTTGCATACAGACTCATTTGCACATTAGCTCATGCATATATATATATATATATATATGCTCATGTACAAACATACAAGCTCACGCATACAGGTTACTTCCACACACGAAACGAAAGCGAATGAAATGTATACATAGCATAAAAGTGCTTAAGATCAGCGGGAAGATGACTAGACCAGTGGTTGGAAAGAAAAACAAAAGCAAAACTGTGCACAATTTACACTCTACTGCTGCTTTTCTTTGGCTTATTGTCTGTTCACTACAAGGTGAGTTTGACACGAACGTAGTCATTCGTTTCAACACACACACACACACACACACACACACACACACACACCTGCTGCGAGGGGAGGCCCGGCACGCCCTGTCCGCCGCCCTTGATGCGGGAGTGCAGGGACCTGCCCTCAGACACCCCGTCGTCGTGCTCGTCCAGGGCGTCGTTGAAGACGTCCTCCACCCAGTGGGACCAGTCAGACACCACCGACGCGGCGTCCGCCGCCGGCATGGAGCTGGTGCTCTGCCTCTTCCGGACCTGCTCCTGCACCGCCGACCTGCTGCCTCCGCTGTTGTTCTCCCCCCTACCCGCGTCGTTGCCGTTGGCCGTCCTCTTGGCGTAACGCGCGTTCAGCCTGCTGGTGGTGGACAGGTCCCCCAGTTCGCTGTCCGAAGATTTCGTGTTGTTGCTGCTGTTGTCTGGGAAGTACCGCACGTTCAGGCGTGTCCGAGACAGGTCGATGTCGTCATCACCACCACCGCCGTCGTTCTCATCAACGGTGGTGGAGGCATCGCCGTCAACGGTACTGCCCCCTGTCATCATCACAAAACGTCCGTTGGGAGACGCGGCTCCTCCTGCTCCTCCACCGCGCTTGTTGTAGCGTTGGTTCATCCGGCTTTCCGACAACACCACCTCCACGATGTCTGTGGGTCGCTGGTTGACGATGCTAGTGGTGGAGAAGCCTGGGTCCTGGCCGCCGCCGTCACCCCTCTGCACGGCGCCTGTGGCTGGCTTGCTGCTCCCCGCCCTCACCACCGGCTTGCTCCTCTTCAGCATCTGCGGCAGCGGACCGACCAGCTTCAGGACCCGCTCCTGCTCGGCGTTATGGGGGTCCTCCGGGGACCGCTTGCTGCGCTGCTGCTGCCCCCGCTCCTGGCTGCGGTCCAGGGACACGAGGAAGTGGGCCTTGCTGTGCGGGAAGCCCGGGGCCAGGTCCATCTCGCTCAGCAGGTCCAGGACGTAGTCGTAGCCCATCAGCTCGTAGTGCTCCACGTCCTCCTGAAGGGTCACCGTCCAGCCCTGGGTGTTGTCCTCGATCCCTCTATGTTTCAGCGAGAGAGAAAAAAAGCAAAACAAAATAACTCATACATGCAAAAGCGGCTAAATATTTCTTTATTAAGGCGTTTATTGATTGATTGATATAGATACTTATATAGCGCCTATCCTCGGTCGGAGATCAAGCTCTAAGGGCTTTACAAACACGGGGTCATTTGCGCAACATGCTGCCTACCTGGATAGAGCCGACTGACGGCTGCCACTGGGCGTTCATGATTCGTTTCTTGTGTCATTCAATCAGATTTCAGGCACGCACACATGCACACTCAGACAGACATGCAGCTTTTCTTTACGTGCATTTCCGTTTTTTGTTTATTTACCCCGCCATGTAGGCAGCCATACTCCGTTTTCGGGGGTGTGCATGCTGGGTATATTCTTGTTTCCATAAACCACCGAACGCTCACATAGATTACAGGATCTTTAACGTGCGTATTTGATCTTCTGCGTGCATATACACACGATGGGGCTTCAGGCACTAGCAGACATGCACATATGTTGACCTGGGAGATCGTAAAAATCTCCACTCCTTACCCAACAGGCGCCATCACCGAGATTCGAACCCGGGACCCTCAGACTGAAAGTCCAACGCCTTAACCATTCGGCTATTACCCTCATGCGCACATGCACACAGCGTTGCTCGTACTAACACGATCTCGATTTATCGATATGCATGCCAACGCGGCTAAACATTTCTTTAATAAGGCATTCATGCTCTCATGTACCCTTGCACGCAACGATGCTCGTTCAAACACGATCTCGAGTTATCCCCCTCCTCTTCTAAACGATAGTACTCAGATGTATTCATTTGTAGTCAAACAAAATGTCTTCAATCATCGGTATGTGTGTGAAGAGGGCATTAACTCACTCAGTACGACCAGTCCTCTCTTCTCCTCTACACAGACCCCTCGTATGTCCAGTGGGTGTCTGAATGACCCAACCTTTAGCTTCCGTCGTCAGAATTGTGGTATTCTTTGTCAACATTCACGTCTTCAGTATAAGAGCCTTCCACTTGCAATATTTTGATGATGGTAATTGGGGTGAAACGCTGTTAACGTCGTCTCTTTCGCTGTTCGTATGGAGAGAGTTAAACAAAATTTCCCCCTCCTCGAGTTATCAATCTTTAACTGATCCATCTATACCAGTTTGGATACGGATCATAATGTGGTAATACTCAGTATCAACTTTTTACCTTCCATGCAGTGACAGACTACATGTAGCACTCATGCACCAAACAGAGTATGGACACCACAAGAAAACATATGTACCTCTCTTTAAGAAAATAGGACGCCAGCAGCTCTCCAGATGTCCACGATTCCACATGGCCAGTAACGTTGATATCTGAAAAAAACAGCAAAACGTCTCGATAGTTCACAAGAAGAACACGAATGAAAAACGTGTTCTGGAAATAGCTATCCTGTCTTTTGTCAGGGCACAAGCTACAAGCTGATGAGTCTGGTTTCCTGGGCGAAATACTTGTACATTAGGTAGTTAACTGCAATGTGCTTGGTTTACCCATGGCGCTCAGCTTATATCACAGACTGACAAAAGATTACGGCTGGGCAAACAGCTACGTGAGAACTGCATGATCAATGGTTTCTCCATTGCAATGGGAATTCATTTACAGCCAAGTCTGTTTCGAAGGAGGACTGTAACTCTCAAACTGGGAGGCAAGATTGCACTGGTTCTTAGTGCTGCAGCATCGGGGGCTAGTAGGCATTTGGGAACTATCCCAGTGCCGACTTTCCTAAAAACCCGCTTGACCGAGAGAGTGGGGATGTAACTTCGCCAAGACACTCTCCACTCTAATAAAATTCTAGCTCAGATAGTCAGGACAGGAGTTGCCTCCTCTGCTTTTCCGATGGTCATTGTCGAACACGACTTACTATCATAAATACTTCACTTAGTAGTGTGGGGGGAGAAAAACAAGAGCTAGATTTTTAAAGGATTAATCTCAATCACAAAAAAATGGCTTAAAATTAATAGAAGAACAAATGTGCGAACGATGTAAAGAAAGGCCAGAGTAAAGGATTGAGAAACAGGGAGACACAAGAAAGAGAGAGAGAAAGAGAGAGAGAGTGAGAGAGAGAAAGAGAGTGAGAGAGAGTGAGAGAGAGTGAGAGAGAGAGTGAGAGAGAGTAAGTGAGTGAGACAGAGAGTGAGAGAGAGAAAGAGTGAGAGAGAGTGAGAGAGTGAGAGAGTGAGAGAGAGAGTGAGAGAGAGAGAGAAAGAGAGAGAGTGAGAGAGTGAGAGTGTGTGAGAGTGAGAGAGAGAGTGAGAGAGAGTGAGAGAGAGAGAGTGAGAGTGAGAGAGTGAGAGAAGGTGAGAGAGAGAGAGTGAGAGAGAGAGAGAGAGAGACGATAGAGACAGAGATATAGAGAAAGAGGAGAGTCGAAAGGTGTTAATAAGTCTAACTTTTCACTGCTTTCTGGATAAAACCATTTCAACCAGAGATTCATGTGAACGTTTTGCTGAAAGATTTTCATTTGACCTGTAGCTGTGGAAACTCCAATGTCAAAATTGAAAGCACAATCTTATGAAGCCGGCCGGCAAGGGCTTTGAGAACAATAAAGGAACCTTTATTAAAGATAAATCTCACACAGTTCCAACACCATGAACATGTCCTTACACATGAAGCCAGACCGACACACCTACTGTGACGTGTGTTAGTAGTAATCAGACTGCTGATAGCAGCACGGGACAACTATGTACATGATATGAACCGATTGCAGTTCAGTTGATCGTATTGTCAGTTGAGAATAAGAGAGCACACAGTAAAGACGTAGAA
>NC_134876.1:61306808-61309308 GCF_041734735.1 Babylonia areolata
TAAACAACATGAAACGGACAAAATACGATGAATCCCTGTCACTGACGAAAAAAACCCCCCAAAAACACTAAACGGACACAAACAGACCGACTGTCCTGTCGTCGGTTTACATACCCAGGCCCGCTTTCATACAAGTACATACACGTGCACGCACGCACGCACACACACGCACACACACACACACACACACACACACTGACCAGTTTGAAGACGGCCAGTGCCCGCTGTGTCAGCTGGTCCCCGTGAAGAGCCGTCAGGGATGTTTGGAGGGGTTCCTCCTTCACCCCCCACTGATGGGGGTCCTGGCAATCAGTGCACCGCGTGGTGAAGGCACGTGAACGTATGTATAAGTGAACTGGCTAATGTATAAGTGAACTCACTTATGGTAAGTGGTTAAAGGTAGGTGAATATACTTATGATTCCCATGATACATGTTCAGTGGCAGATGGACGTAATTATTCATATTGTGCTGAGCGTTTAAGGGTAGATGAACAAATAATGATACACGTTACGGGTAGATGAACAAATAATGACACGTGTTAAGGGTAGATGAAAATACTTATGTCATCCATGATGAGTGTTCAAGGGTAGATGAACTTATTCATAGTGCTAAGCGTTTAAGGGTAGATGAACATATAATGATACATGTTAAAGGTAGATGAACATACTTATGTCATCCATGATGAGTGTTCAAGGGTAGATGAACATACTAATATCATACGTGATACGTGTTTAAGAGATGAACATACTTATGTCATCCATGATAAGTGTTTAGGGGTAGATGAATAACTTATGCTATCCATGATTAGTGTTTAAGGGTAGATGACCATACTTATGTTATCCACTATAAGTGTGTGAGAATATAGGTAGACGAATATATTCATGCAATCCATGATGCTTGTTTAAGGGTAGATGAACATACTTATGCTTCCCATGATAAGTGTTCAAGGGAAAATGAACGTACTGATTCATATAGTGCTAAGCGTTAAGGGTAGATGAACCTACTTATGTTGTCCACGATTAATGTTTTAGAGAAGAGTAACATGTTTTCATATATAACGATAAGCATTTATGGGTAGATGAACATACCTATGTTAATACGCTTATAATGATACGTGTTAAGGGTAGAGGAATATATTTATGCTATCCATGAAAAATGTTTATGGGTAGATGAACATATGTGTGTCATTCATGATACATGTTTAATGGAAGATGAACACATTTGTGTTATTCATATAATGATACGTGTTTTAAGGGAAGATGAACATACTTATGTTACCCATGCTGACTGTTTTAAGAACAGATCAACTATAAAGTCATCCATGATAAATGTTTAAGGGGTAAATTACTATACTTGTTTAAGGGTAAATGAATATACTTAAGCTATCCATGATAAATGTTTAAGGGCAGATAAACATACTTATGTTATCCATGATAAATGTTTACGGGTAAATCAACTACAAAGTCACCCATGATAAGTGTTCAAGGGTAAATGAATATACTTATGCTATCCGTGATAAGTGTTTATGGGTAGATGAACATAGTTCTGTTATCCGTGATAAATGTTTATGGGTAGATGAACACAGTTCTGTTATCCATGATAAATGTTTAAGGGGAAATAAACACACTGATGCTATTCTTGTAATGATAAGTGTTCAAGGGATGTTAACACACTTACGTTATTCATGTTTAGGGGTAAATAAACATACTAATGTTATTCATATAATGATACGTGTTTAAGAGTAGATGAACATACTTACATTGTTCATATAATGGTAAGTTTCCAATGGAAGATGAACATACTTGCGTTATCCCTGATAAGTGTTCAAGAGTAGATGGACATATTCATGTTGTTCATATAATAAGCGTTCAAGGGAAGATGCACAAACTTGTGTTATTTGTATGTGTTTAATGGCAGACGAATATTCTAATGCTATTCATATAACGTTGTTTAAGTGCAGAAGAACATCATTATTTATTCTTATAATGATATGCGTTTCCGAAACCTTGCAATGCTAGCACACTGAGTAATAGAAAAAAAAAAAAAAAATAAAATAATGACGGGTACTTATATTGCACTCTGTTCAGAAAATTGTTCTAGGCGCTTTACAAAACACATGAGGGTAGATTCAAATCCTTATATTATTCTTCAAAATTAATGACAAGTGCTTCCGGAACTTTAATAAAAACACTATCTAGAAAACTGCTCTAGGTGTTTTACAACTAACAAATGATACCACACATAATACATTACATCATTACATATAAATATACCAAAATATACCCAGCAGATTTCACACACACACACACACACACACACACACAAACTAAAATAAACAAACACAGCGCATACATACATACAAGCAGACATTTTAAACATACATACATACACAACCGGAAATACATGCATATGCGTACATATACTATGCTTTACACAACAAACATATACTATGCTTTACACAACAAACATATACTATGCTTTACACAACAAAGTCAACCG
>NC_134876.1:61314308-61324308 GCF_041734735.1 Babylonia areolata
GGCCAAGCACTACATATATAAAACCACACCAGCACCGACACATGAACACACATACACACACGCGCGCGCGCGCACTGCTACGCACACACACAAACACACACACACACACACACACACACACACACACACACATACTACACACACACACACACTACACACACACATACATACATTATACACACATCACACACACACACACACACACACACACACACACACACACACACACCAATACAGACCTACACACAAGTGACACAAGAAAGAAATAATAACAAGTGTAAATCCCACTCACACGCTGTTGTCGCACCGCCCTCTCCTTGGCTTCTCGCTGTCGCCTGGCCCACTTCTCGTCCTCTACACGGCGACGGATCTCTTCTCGTGTCTGCCACACACACACACACACACACACACACACACACCCGTCATCACACACACACACACACACAGGCGCACACACACACACACACACACACACACACAGACACACACAGACACACACAGACACACACAGACACACAGACACACACACACACCCGTCATCACACACACACACACACCCGTCATCACACACACACACAGGCACACAGGCACAGGCACAGGCGCACACACACACACACACACACAGCACAGAAGCACACGCACGGTCGCACACACACACACACACATTAATGCATACATGCACGCACAGACACACACACACACACACACACACACACACACTAAGTTACACACACGCGCGCGTGCAAACGCAAACACACGTTCACTCTTACCAAAACTTCACCACAACTGAATCGATTCATTGTATCACAACATATTATGAGAGAGAGAGAGAGAGAGAGAGAGTGTGTGTGTGTGTGTGTGTGTGTGTGTGTGTGTGTGTGTTTCACTCATGTACGAAAGAAGTCAACTTCTCTTTGTCAGCAAAATCAACATATTGTCAAAAACTTTAAAAAAGAAAAGAAAAAAGACATGGTCATTGGAACACTTAATTCATACTGTCGAATTCAAGCTGACGAAAACCCCAGTGTATTTAACGTTCAGAGATTTTTTTTTTTTAATAATAAAAAGCAAAAGCCACTTGGCTGACAGCTGTCGACTGGGTGACGACGACAACTGCAATCGTGACGAGGCGTGCCTTTGCATGCTAACGGCGATCATTCAAGCCGGCAGAACTAAAAACGCCTTTAATGCGTTCGAAATGAGCTTGTGTTCAAAGCCCACTCCTACCTTTCACAATACTAGACAAAAAAAGAAATCACGGTTTTATGGGGCCACCTGCATTTTGCATGAATTCTATTTCCCGGCGCAAACCCAAGTGAGATGTCTCTGATGTAAGCAGTAGACATGGTGAGATCTATACAAAACTCTCCAAGGAGGAATTTGGTTTAATGTCCCGTCACACATATCGGTGACTGAAGACATTTTGTTAAAGTATTTATAAATACATTTGAGTATTATCGGTTAGAAGGGGTGGGAGATGTGGATGAATGGAGGGTTGGGGGAAACTGGGCAAATGAGAGTGAAATGTGGTTAAACTTTGAAAAAAAATCCAAATACAATTACAGGAAATTACTTAAAGGACTTCGTAAAAGAGAAGTCGTTAAACTGACAAGCGAAACAACTGATAATGAATGCAAAAAGTCAAAAACATCAACGTTCTCAGTCACTTGTGAAGACACACTTTCGTGTACATAAGGCTTCATCAAGCTGCAGTCAAAAATTATATGCTTAATTAAAGCACGTGCACCTGACATTAGAACAATACTTGGTCCGTAATGAATTTGATAATAGTCTGAGAGCTAGACTCAGAATTGGTCTACGAATCTGACCAAAGTCTAAGAGAGTCAACTGACGAGGTTTTAGACTTGAATTCAAGCACCTATAAAAGTCTCTAGTATATTGCATATTTCCTCGTATGACAATGGGCAATATACTTTTATACTATCTGTATGATTCTTTGCTCCCCTTTTTGCTGCCCTGTCTGCTCTCCAACGAAAGTCCGTAAATTCCCTTTAAATCTCTCGCTTATCTCCCTTCCCCCTTCCTCAAATGCATAAGTGAAAAGCTGTGGCAGCGATTTCTAAAAGGGATATTAGCATTCTTTCTCGATCTTCCTCGTTGAGCCGTCCGCGACATTCCTAACCTGTTGCCAGCCTGGTTTGTGTTTGTGTGTACACAGATAGATAGATAGACAGAGAGAGAGAGAGAGAGAGAGAGAGACAGAGACAGAGACAGAGAGATAGATAGATATCTAATAACAACAAAAAAAGAAAGATATATACATACTTTACATCATAACAATTTGTAAAGAAAAACAACACATACAAAAACCCTGAGAAATGTTGAAAATAATAATAATACTGATACAGAGAAGAAGAAGAAGAAGAAGAAGAAGAAGAAGAAGAAGAAAGAGATACATAAAAAGAGAAAGAGAAATGAGAACATTTTTTTTTTTTTTTAATTGGAGGAAGATACAAAAAGGGGCGTTTTGTTAACACTATCGATGCATAAGCAGAGATAATTATGTATCCATTACTCGGGCACAAACACCAACAACGTACATCAGTCACTCATCTCATATAGTCATGTCACATAACTATACTTATCTATTTATTGTTAACATATTCTTTTTCTTTTCTTTTCTTTTTTTCTTTCTTTTTTTCTTTTTTTTTTCGTAGGTTTTTATGTTGCCAGTTTTCTTGTCGGTTCTTTGAGGTTCGTAATGCATACTAAGTTAAGTGATGATGACGGTGATGATGATGATGATGATGTGTGTTTTAAGCGATAATTGAGAGAGAGAGACAGAGAGACAGACAGACAGACAGAGACAGAGAGAGAGAGAGAGTGTGTGTGTGTGTGTGTGTATGCGTCCGTGTGTGTGTGTGTGTGTGTAAGTGTGTGTGTGTGTTTCTTCCATTAACTAAACTTTCACTTCAAGTGATGTAAGACATATGTTAGTGTGAGAGAGAGAGAGAGAGTGTGTGTGTGTATGCGTGTGTGTGTGTGTGTGTGTGTGTGTGTGTGTGTGTGTGTGTGTGTGTGTGAGTGTTTGTCCGTCAGTGTGTGCGTGCGTGCGCGCATGTGTGCGTCCGTGAGCGCGCGCGCGCGTACGTGCGTGCGAGCGAGCGTGATTGCCTGTAGCATGCGGCATACAATCAGACCATTGTGTTCTTTTCAACCGTCGCGTAACAGACCTTTAATAAAAAAAAAATTCATTGTCTTTACCACGACTGACGCTTATCAAATCACGCAGACACTCAAGACTTTCGAACGTACGTTCATGTTTTTTTTGTTTTGTTTTGTTTTTTTGTGTGTTTTTTTTCCCTACCCCGCCAATGTCACCACAGCGAGCGCTGTCGATCCGACCGAGTACCCACCGCCCACAAATAACACTGATCTCAGAGAACGGTCGATTGCCGAGCGATAAACTAGAACGTACTACCCACACAGTGACATGACCCGAGGAAGCCACCTTCCTTTATCGCCGCCTGATAAACACAACCTGGACTGGAGTACAGTGTGTACACACACACACACACACACACACAATCCACACACACACACACGCACGCGCACACACACACTCACATGCATACACACACACACGCACGCACACACACACACACACACACACACACACACACATCCACATCCACACACACACACACGCACACGCGCGCGCACGCACACACAAATATGCACACACACACACACACACACACACACACACACACACACACACAAACACACAACACACACACACACACCTCAATAACTTACAAGAATCTGAGCCGGGCAAAAACGCAATCAGACATACAACCCATGTGCACTCCACGTGGCTGGGTCACGGACATCACTGCACTGAACACCTACCTACCTACCTACCTGGCGAGAGAGAGAGAGAGAGGGGGCGCGGGGGGGGGGGGGGGGGGGGGGGGGGGGGAGGGGGGGGGGCACTATGAACAGTGTGGACAGCAAACTGCAGCCTTACTTCCCGCCTTCGACACTCAAGCACTGACGCACACTGACAAAGAAGTTCATGCGGTCACTGCACAATACAAAGCGCTGTATCATGAAGGACTGACGCACCCAGACGTGGACATATCCCTACTGACACACACACACACACACACACACACACACACACACAAAATTGACCTGAAGATACACAACACAGCACAGCACAACACAGCACAGCACAGCACAGCACAACACAGCACACCCGACACACACACACACACACACACACACACACACACACACACACACACACACACACACACAGACACAAAATTGACCTGAAGATACACAACACAATTAGTACAACAGCACAGCACAGCACAGCACAGCACAACACAGCACACCCGACACACACACACACACACTCACACACACACACACTCAACTGACAAGTATACACCTCAGTAAACCTAACCTGAAGATCTAACAAGTATACTTAACTGCCACTCACCTAAAGATCGGACAGGTATACACAACTGACACTCTCACCTGAGAGATCTGACAGGTATACACAACTGACACTCTCACCTGAGAGATCTGACAGGTATACATAACTGACACTCACCTGTGAGATCTGACAGGTATACACAACTGACACTCTCACCTGTGAGATCTGACAGGTATACATAACTGACACTCACCTGTGAGATCTGACAGGTATACACAACTGACACTCTCACCTGTGAGATCTGACAGGTATACATAACTGACACTCACCTGTGAGATCTGACAGGTATACACAACTGTCACTCTCACCTGAGAGATCTGACAGGTATACACAACTGACACTCTCACCTGAGAGATCTGACAGGTATACACAACTGACACTCACCTGTGAGATCTGACAGGTATACACAACTGACACTCACCTGTGAGATCTGACAGGTATACACAACTGTCACTCTCACCTGAGAGATCTGACAGGTATACACAACTGACACTCTCACCTGAGAGATCTGACAGGTATACACAACTGTCACTCTCACCTGAGAGATCTGACAGGTATACACAACTGACATTCTCACCTGAGAGATCTGACAGGTATACATAACTGACACTCTCACCTGAAGATCTGACAGGTATACACAACTGACACTCTCACCTGAAGATCTGACACCAAGGTATACACAGTCGCCAGTATTTTTCCCCCTCCACTAGACCTTGATGGTGGTCTGGACGCTAGTCATTCGGATGAGACGATAAACCGAGGTCCCGTGTGCAGCATACACAGCGCACGTAAAAGAACCCTCGGCAACAAAAGGGTTGTTCCTGGCAAAAATCCATAGAAAAATCCACTACGATGGGAAAGCAAATAAAATTCTTAAAAAACTGCAGGCAGTGTAAAAATTTAAAAAATCGGTGGCGTTCTCAGTATAGCGATGCACTGAATTTCACATAGAGAAATCTGTTGTGACAAAAAAAAGAGTAATACAATACAATACAATACAATACAATACACAACTGACACTCACCTGAAGATACCTCCGGCGTTGCAGTACCATACGAAACTGGGCCTGGGCCTTGACAATGCCATCCCGTGTGATCAGGAAGTGTCGTCTGAAACACAAACACGGGGGGATGGGGGGGGGGGGGGGGGGGCGTGTACACGTGTGTCAGTATCTCTTTGCAACACATCTCTCTCTCTCACACACACACACACACACACACACACACACACACACACACACACACCACACACACACAAACACCTTCCACCCCTTCAATCCAAACCAAACCAAACCACCCCACACCACACCCCACAAACGCGTTCGGTCACCGATTATCACCCTGCTATCTTTCTACCCCGGAAGGCCAGCCGATTCTGTACAACTTGAATGTTCGCAAATGCAAAACAGAACAAGAGAGGCAAGGCCTTCAAGACTCACTTGTGACAGAGTAAAACACACAAGCTTTTTATGTATTGAGTATAATTTCAAAATGTAATGTTTAAGATGAGAAAGAACAGTTTAAAGCAAATTAAGTCCCCCTAGCATTAATTAGAGTAATTTCCCTTTTTTACTATCTGCACCAAAACGTGTGCAAAATAAATAAAACTTCCATGCTTAGCAAAAGAAGTTCCTGTTTGAACAAAAAATGATAATAATGACTGCTCTTGTTGTTGGGTCAGAATATCAGATCAAAGTGCCAAGTTTAGAGAATACAAAAAATATAAATATAACAGTAAATGCAGTTTGCATATAATTAGGCTTCATTATTTTTTTGTGCCCGTCCCAGAGGTGCAATATTGTTTTAAACAAGGTGACCAGAAAGAACTGAATTTTTCCTATTTTTATGCCTAATTTGGTGTCAACTGACAAAGTATTAGCAGAGAAAATGTCAATGTTAAAGTTTACCACGGACACACACACACACACACACACACACACACACACACACACAGACAACCGAACACCGGGTTAAAACATAGACTCATTTTGTTTACACAAGTGAGTCAAAAATGTATTATGTTCGCAAAAGCAAAGCAGTAAAGTTGTGCTGTATTGTATTTACATTGTATTGTGGTGATGGGTGGTGGTGGTAGTAGTAGTGGTGGGGGTGGGGGGTGGGGGTGGGGTGGTAGTAGTGGTGGTGGGTGGTGGTGGTGGTGGTGGTAGTAGTTGTTGTGCTGTGTGCTGTGCTGTGGTGTGGTGTGCTGTGTGCTGTGCTGTGTGCTGTGCTGTGTGTTGTGCTGTGTGCTGTGCTGTGCTGTGCTGTGTGCTGTGCTGTGTGCTGTGTGCTGTGGTTCTCTGTGTGCTGTGTGCTGTGCTGTGTGCTGTGCTGTGCTGTGTGCTGTGCTGTGTGCTGTGCTGTGCTGTGCTGTGCTGTGCTGTGTGCTGTGTGCTGTGCTGTGTGCTGTGCTGTGCTGTGCTGTGTGCTGTGCTGTGCTGTGCTGTGCTGTGCTGTGTTCTGTTGTGTTGTGTTGTCATGACATATTTCGCTGTGTGAAATTCGGCCTATTTTCCTCAGGGATAGTGCGTCGCCAGACTGCAGCACATTCGTCTCTGGAAATGTATTTGCGTTACTCTAAAAGCGGAGTTTTCTACAGTATTTTGAAAGGGACAACCTCGCTACAATAGGTTCTAATACATGTGCTACGTGCATGCTGCACACGGGACTTCGTTTTGACGTCTCGTCCGAATGACTAGCACCCAGACCTCCACTCTATGTCCAGGAGGAAGTGTTGCAAAACTCACGGTCCGTTTCTTGGACTTGAACCAGTGGACGCTCGCTTTCCTAGCCGGGCGCGGCGCTTTACCACTAGGTCAACCTTCAGCTATCGGACGAGAGTGTAGAAGAGTGGAATTTTATTTTGATAAACCTGATGAATGTCTGCAGTGTCCACCAGTACTGAAGGAAAACTCTCTAATAATGAAGCTGAACAAACAGGGACTGCGATGATAGCCAGTCACGCCAAATGAAGAATGCCAGTGTTACATGCACTGGCAAAGTCTACACATCAACGTTGACACCGAAGAACTGGTTTAAATCAACAGAGATAAACAACAAGGTGGGGCCGAGAAGGGGGGGGGGAGGTGGTGGTGCAGGGGGAAATCCACATTGTAAAACAGCTGCGCCGGCTGACAACTCATGCGGTATCGAATCTCGATCCACGACACAATTCTCCAAACGAATGCAAACACACTGCCGGGCCCGTTGCAGCCGTGCGCAAACATGTAGTGAGACGACATTAAATTATATCTGTCAACAGATATCGGTCTCTGTTACTGTTTTCTAATGTTTGAGCCAACGTTGTAAACACTGTCGTGAAGATGAACAAAACGTTTCTATTCATCTGCTACACAGTATACCTAAGATGGTGTATATGAACGAAGTTCAGTTCAGTTCAGTTACTCAAGGAGGCGTCACAGCGTTCGGACAATTCCATATACGCAACATCACATCTGCTAAGCTGATACCTGACCAGCAGCGTAACCCAACGTGCTTAGTCAGGCCTTAAGGAAAAGACAGTAAAGGGATACATAAACAAATAAATGGATGAGTCATCGAATTAATGAGTAAGTGAATTAGAATATAAATAAAGAAATATGAAAAAAAGGAAAGCAAATAGATAAAGAAATAAAATAAAATGTAGAAAAAAGACAACATTAATAATATATCAATAAATAAGCTAATAAATGTAAACACACACACACACACACACACACACACACACACACACACAACAGATATGGAACAAATATTCAGTCCAACAGATATGAAAGCACGAACAAATGAAAACAGGCCCAGCACCACATATAAATAATACAAGGAGGAGGAGGACGACGACGACGAGGAGGACGACGAGGAGAACAACAACAACAAACAAGAGAGGCAAGGCCTTCAAGACTCACTTGTGATAAATTAAGTCCCCTAGCATTAATTACAGAGTAATTTCCCCTTTTTTATTATCTCGCACCAAAACGTTTCCAAAATAAATAAAACTTCCATGCTTAGCAAAAGAAGTTCCTGTTTGAACAAAAAATGATAATAATGACTCCTCTTGTTGTTGTGTCAGAATAAGAGGTCAAAGTGCCAAGTTTAGAGAATACAAAAAATATAAATACAACAGTAAATGCAGTTTGCATATAATCAGGCTTCATTTTTTTTTTTTTTTTGTGTGCCCATCCCAGAGGTGCAATATTGTTTTAAACACGATGACTGGAAAGAACTGAATTTTTCCTATTTTTATGCCAAATTTGGTGTCAACTGACAAAGTATTTGCAGAGAAAATGCGAATGTTAAAGTTTACCACGGACACACACACACACACACACACACACACACAGACAACCGAACACCGGGTTAAAACATAGACTGACATTGTGTTAAAGTTTACCACGGACACACACACACACACGCACAGAGACAACCGAACACCGGGTTAAAACATAGACTCACTTTGTTTACACAAGTGAGTCAAAAAAAAAAAAAAAAGAAGACGACGCTAAAAGTGTAAACATTTAAGCGAGGTTCAATCCACCCACGCCCACCCTCCCCGCCCCGCCCCGCCCCGCCCCCCGAAAGTCCACGACCAGCCTCCTCCCCCCAAAGCGATCATCACTTCCGACGCACCATGCACTGTGAACAGGCCTGGAGAGAAAAAGGGAGGAGCGGTCGGAAAGAAGGGTCAGAGTTGTGGGCGGACAGGTCAAGCTGTTGGGTGCAGGAGTGTCGGCTACGGTCAATAATAATAATGGATACTTATATAGCACACTATCCAGAAATCTGCTCTAGGTTCTTTACAAAAACGCTTTGTTAACATAAAAAAAATTACATCTATGTTACATACACACACCAAAATATGACTACACACACACACAAACACTGCGTACAAACATTTTAACAATACATGTGTATCTAGCAGCTACCCTAACACATACGCACACATAGGCAGGCACAAACTTACATAAACGCACGCGCACACAATACACATTCGTATACATGCATGTAGTTATGTACACAAACATATGTATACATACATAGTCAAGCACAGCTAACGCAAAGGAAGTGGACCTGCCACAATTGAACTTACTGCCCGGCAGCAATGGTATAGCCTCCCTTCAACTTTTCTTTCTTTCTTTCTTTCTTTTTTTTTTTAACCCACCGCAAACTGCGCACATCAATTTTTTTTTTATATCTCTTGTGGCATGGCAATCGAAAGACGCGTGTGGTCACGTGTCGTTGATTGTGATGCTAACGGATGGGGGTTATAATGGGTTAATGAAGTCATTCGTTATAACGGATCGGGTTATCGTGGTTTAATGGCGCACTGGAGTATCGCTGTTCCTATGGTAACGGTTTGATTTATGGGCCTGGGTGTCTAAATCGTCACTAAAAGTGTCCCAGTTGTTGCCACGGTGACGGATGGAGTTGTAATGGCTCAATGGCGTTTTGTATTGTTCCTGTTGCTTTGTTAATGGATGGACTTAACAGTGGTTTTTCTGAAGTATTGCACTGTTGGTATGATAATGGATGAAGT
>NC_134876.1:61334308-61354308 GCF_041734735.1 Babylonia areolata
AAACCGAACTTCTACACAAAATCGTCATCTGCAGAACTCCACACAAAAAAAACACCCCAACTACACCCCACTGTGTAATTCCAGCACAAAACTCTTCCCTTCCACTTCACTAACAGATCACCAAGTGACTGTACATCCACCAAACCATACCTCTCTTGTCCTTCTCAGCAAGGTGGGTAACTCGACAAGACCCTGACGTGAATTACAATACTCTGGCAAAGGCGAGCACGATCAGATACACCACCCACTCACCCACCCCACCACTAACACACTCCACAGCCACACCCCCACCTCAAGCTGTGACGAGTGCAATGACAGTGGGGGTCGGGGGTCGGAAGGGGGCCGGGGGGGGGGGGGGTGAGGGGGGTGTAGGAAGGGGGCTTGTTGGACTGGTGGAAGGGTGAAGTTTGGGGGGCATGGTGGGGGTGGAAGTGAAAGAGATTGAGAGGGAGGTACAGGAGAAGAGTAGGGGGCGGGGAGGAGGGGGGCGGGGCAGGTGCTAAATTTGAGTCTCTCACTTCCTCTTCTGCAGTCAGAGGTCTGTGAAACAGGACCTACGGATCGTGGGAAGGGTTCTTTCTATTTGGGGGGGGGGGGGGGGGGGGGGTCAGGGGGGGGGGAGGTTGGGGGGTGGCTGTATGTGGCCTCCAACACTGGGTGCTGTCTGTCTGTCTGTCTGCCTGTCTGTCTGCATGAGAAGAAAAACAAAACAGAACAGGATCTCGGCATTGTAGGGGTGTCTAATGTCTCAACAGGGCGACGCAGATTGGCTCGATTGTTCAGAGTGATAAGCGGGGGATAAAGGATAAACTATTTTGACATACATAGCATGCTTTCGTGCCGACGCAAACTGAACACACACACACACACACACACACACACACACACACACGAACAAAAATACTCGCACTGCACACATACATACACACATATGCACATGCACACACATATGCACACACATATGCACACACGCACGCGCGCGCACACACACACGCACACGCACGCGCGCGCGTGCATTCAATTCAGCTCACAACCCACCGGATCGCACAAAGCCATGATATTGTCAGGAATGTTTTCTCATGGGCAAATGCAAACTCACACACACACACACACACACACACACGCACGCACGCACGCACACGTGCGCGCGCGCGCACACACACACACACACACACAAACCTAATACACATACATGCACACACATTCACAACATGAGAGACAGAAACAGACACAGAGAAAGACGAACAGAAACGTATAAATACAGAAACATAGACAAATGGCAGACATACCGAAAGAGGGACACAGACACAGACAGACAAACTAACAAAGCTGCTGACAGACAGACAGACAGGTAGACAGACAGGACAGACTAGGAGAAGAAAAAACTAGTCACATATCCAGCCACAAGCTGACGAACTCACCAGCACGCGCTTGTCAATGCCTTCCACAGATTATCAACTTTTTCTTTTCCTTTTTTTTTCCCTTTTTTTACTTTAAACCTGAACCCCGGCACAACTGATACTTCTCGCCGTAAATTACTTCCAAGTCCCCGACACAAGATGACAATACCATAGTATAGTTCTTTCCTACACAAGGTCGCGCGGCCACAAACTGACCTGTTCTCTTTCGAGAGTAAAGTTTGTTCTTGAAGCAGCTGTGAGCAGCTTTGTCTCACGCAGACGCGTGTCCATTGTTTCGATCTAAGGCCCTAAACGGGAGGCTGTCCTTAAAAGTGCGTGTCTTACTGACACATTTAAAGAACAGAAGTGAGCACTTTGCTGGGTTTTTTGGTGTTTTTTTTTTCACTTGTGTAAACAAAGTGAGTCTATGTTTTAACCCGGTGTTCGGTTGTGTGTGTGTGTGTGTGTCTGTGTGTCCGTGTGTCCGTGGTAAACTTTAACATTGACATTTTCTCTGCAAAAACTTTGTCAGTTGACACTAAATTAGGCATAAAAATAGGAAAAAAATCAGTCCTTTCCAGTCATCTTCTTTAAAACAATATTGCACCTCTGGGATGGGCACAAAAACATTTAAAAAAATGAAGCCTAATTATATGCAAACTGCATTTACTGTTATATTTATATTTTTTGTATTCTCTAAACTTGGCACTTTGACATTCTGACCCAACAACAAGAGCAGTCATTATTATCATTTTTTGTTCAAACAGGGACTTCTTTTGCTAAGCATGGAAGTTTTATTTATTTTGCAAACGTTTTGGTGCAGGTAATAAAAAAGGGAAATTACTCTGTAATTAATGCTAGGGGACTTAATTTGCTTTAAACTGATCTTTCTCATCTTAAACATTACATTTTGAAATTATACTCAATACATAAAAAGCTTGTGTGTTTTACTCTCAGTCACAAGTGATTCTTGAAGGCCTTGCCGCTCTTGTTTTTATTATTAATGAATCAGGTCTATGCTCACGGTAAGGTTAGATTGGACTAGATTGGACTGGATTGGATGGGATTGTGCAGTGCTGTCCTGTATTTTTCTGTACTGTACTGTACTGTACTGTACTGCATTACATTGTACTGTGTTGTACTGTGTTGCATTGCCTTGCATTGTATTGTGTTGTATTGCATTGCAGTGCAGTGCACTGTATTGTATTGTATTGTACTGCACAGTATCGTATCGTATCGTATCGTGTTGTATTGTTGTGTACTAATTACTTTTATTTGTCCCCGGTAAAAATGATGCTAAAAACATCCACTTTGGTTTACTATCAAATACACACGCAGACCGAAAAAAGAAATAGGGGTGGCGCTGCACTGTGACGACACACTCTTCCCGGGAGAGTAGCGCGATACGATACACTACAATACGATACAGTGCAATACAATACAATGCGATACAGTACAATACAATACAGGACTATACAGTACAATACAGTGCAATACAATACAGTACACCACAATACAATACAGTACAGTACAACACAATACAATACAGTACAGTACAATACAGGACATTACAGGACAATACATGCAGTACAATATAATACAATACAGTACAACACAATACAGTACAACACAATACAGGACATTACAGGACAATACATGCAGTACAATATAATACAATACAGTACAACACAATACAGTACAGTACAATACAGGACATTACAGGACAATACATGCAGTACAATATAATACAATACAGTACAATGCAACACTACAGTACAGTACAATACAATACAGAACTACACAGTACAATACAATACAGTGCAATACAATACAGTACAACAAAATACAGTACAACACAATACAGCACAACACAATAAAGTAGAGTACAATACAGGACATTACAGGACAATACATGCAGTACAATATAATACAATACAGTACAACACAATACAGTACAATGCAACACTACAGTACAGTACAGTACAATACAATACAACAAAATACAGTACAACACAAAACAGTACAGCACAATACAAAACAGTACAGTACAGTACAACACAATACAACACAATACAATACAATACAATACAATACAATAAGGACAAATTCCTGTCAGGACTTCAACAAGCAAGTGTGTGTGCTCAATACCCAGGCGGCGTTATCGCTATCGACTTTGACCCTGACTTGATCAGCCAGCGTTGACCCAGGTGATGTATGAAAGAAAGTCAGTGGGTGTGTGAACCATTACAGACCACCTGGACTGACTTCCTTGCTGACTGAGAACGAAAACAGAAGTAGATTTTCACAGTTCGCTGTGTTGCTGTTGATGCCCTGCTGTTGTGGTTGTTGTGGGTGGGCGCTGTTGGTGTTGTCGTGTCGTGTCGTGTCGTGTCGTGTTGGGTTGGGTTGGGCTGGGCTGGGTTGGGTTGGGCTATGCTGTACTGTGCTGTGCTGTGCTGTACTGTTTAGTACTGTGCTGTACTGCTGTGTTGTGTTGTGTTGTGTTGTGTTGTACTGCTGTGCTGTGTTGTGTTGTGTTTTGTGTTGTGCTGTACTGCTGTGCTGTGCTATGCTGTTTAGTACTGTGCTGTTTAGTGTAGTGCTGTTTAGTGCTGTTTAGTGCTGTTTAATACTGTGCTGTACTGCTGTGTTGTGTTGTGCTGTACTGCTGTGTTGTGTTGTGCTGTACTGCTGTGCTGTGCTATGCTGTTTAGCACTGTGCTGTTTAGTGTTGTGCTGTTTAGTGCTGTGCTGTGCTGTTTAGTGCTGTGCTATGCTGTTTATTACTGTGCTGTTTAGTGTTGTGCTGTTTAGTGTTGTGCTGTGCTGTGCTGTGCTGTGCTGTTTAGTGTTGTGCTTTGCTGTGCTGTTTAGTGTTGTGTTGAGCCGTGCTGTGCTGTGCTGTGCTGTGTTGTACTGTGCTGTGCTGTGCTGTGTTGTGCTGTGCTGTGTTGTACTGTGCTGTATGTGCTGTGTTCTGCTGTGCTGTGCTGTGTTGCGATTTTTTTCTGTCACACCAAAAGTTCTGTGTGATATTCGGGCTGCTCTCCCCGATGCGATGAGAGTGCATTACCATAATATAGTGCCTACGTTTTTTGTTGTTGTTTTTTTTTCTTTTTTCTTTTCCTCCCTTTTGTTTTGTTTGTTTGCATGTTTGCAAGTGTCTTTGTTTTACTATCAAACTGGATCTTTTTTCTACAGATTTTGCCAGGGTCGACACAACCCTTTCGTTGACGTAGATTCTTCTTTTGCACGCGCTGAGTGCAAAACGGCGCACGGGACCTCGGTCGATCGTCCTCATCCAAAATACTAGCACCCAGACCACCACTCAATAATGTCGAGTGGAGGGAAGACATGACAAGACAAATGATTTATTGACTTAACTAAGCCTTTGTTCATATCAGGGGAGGGGGTGGGCAATGGGGAAATCAGATGCACCAAAACATATGTAAAATGTTCTTCCACACACTCCGATATACACATATGCGCACACACTGAGACGTTCACAAAATGGATGTGGACATGGACTAACTGGTTTTCCATTTACACATCTTGAAACATGTGGCCATCAACCCAGGAGATACGGAAATAAACAGATAATAAACACTGAATTACTTAAACTGGTCGATCTAAATTTCAAACTGTGATAAATGTATCGAGAATATCGGTCATATATTTACGGTCGTTAAGAATTGTCAACTGTTGTTTATTTGGATTTTGCCCAAATTTCAGAGGAAGGTATTTTGATCTTATTGCTTCATCTGAATGACAGCTAAACAGAAAGTGAAATTCATCATCAATACGTCGTTTGCATAAGGAAGGTTTGTGGAATAGTGAAATTTATAGATTCTTACATCAGTAATGCCTAATGTAAACTGATGCAGATGTCCCTTAATGCCTTATTCTTAATACACTCGAAACACGGCTCTAATGAAAATTCAAATTTTAATTTTCTATACACAGAATATCGCTCGTGTTCCTGGATCCTACTACACCATGCTTGTTTCCAACAGTCAATGAATCGCTCTTTGCAGACACGTAAAAACCAGGTTACATTTTGTACACCTTCGTTTAGCAATATATAACCAAATCCATACATGGCAAGTAAGATGCGAATATCTGATGCCGAGCATTTCTTATTGTTACTGTCTGGATTTACAAGCGTAAGGTACGCTTTTTTAGGCAATCTTCCAGCTGTCATTATTGAAAGGCGCAGCCAGTATGGAATGTTTTTGCGTCTAGATGTAATTGAACTCTTCCAATTTCACCATAAACCACGTCATTTGGCGTTCTAGGTGCAACGTTTAATAATTTTTTTCATGGCGAATGCGTGGGCTTTTTCGGAATGGAATACATCTAAGGTTCCCCATATTTCAGATCCATATAGTATAATAGGTTTTATTTGGGAATCAAATTTGGTGGAAAAGCTGTCAGGAGTGACATTCCCTAATTTCCACAAGGTTCTGAATGTTTCAACTATACATAATTTTGCCTTTGCGGTCTGTTCTATCATAGTGAGCAAGAAACTTAAACGAGTAGTTAACCAAACACCTAAATATTTGTATGAATTAACAATTTTCAGCTCAACCCAATTATAAAACCATTTTTCGTGGTTTGAAATGTAACCCCCATTTCTGAATACAATTATACTAGATTTATCTAAATTAACTGATAGATCAAGAGTTTCAGCATTTCTTCTCATCAAGTCTGATGCTGAAGACCTCTGACTGTGTACCATAATAAGGCAACATCATCTGCAAACAGGATGACAAACAATCCAATGATATCAGGATGGAGCTGAACACCATCTTTGCCATTGTAAATTATGTCAAGTGATGATTCATTTATAAGCATTGAAAACAGTAGTGGACTTGTAATCTCACCTTGTTTCAAACCTTTCCGACAGAAAAAGAAATATGTGAGACCTGCGCCATTGCCACATCTTGCACATGCTTTTACCACTTTGTACATATCTTGGATTGGAGTAGAGGGAAGGGATTGAGTTTATAAAAAAAAAAAAAAAAAAAAAAGGTCAGTTGTGAGAATCGAATCCGGAGACACTCGCTTTGTTGTCGGGTGCATTACCACCCGGACACTAACCGCTCTGGGTAACAGGTAGAGGTAGATTTCAGAGACAGAAGGCAACAGACATACTTGTGCGGATTGATCCTGTGTGCGACTTCAAGCGAGTTCAGTTACGTTCACATAACAGTTTTATGCAGTACAGCTGATCCCTACAGTTTTCCCACTGCAGAATTCGTGCTGTTTTATCAGTGATAATTTGTTGGTTGCACACACACACACACACACCACACAAGCACAACACACACACACACACACACACACACACACACACACACACACACACACACACACACGCAAAGACAAACTATCACCGCCTATCCACTTGCCCCTCTCTCACCTGGCTCTCCACATTCGTGCCATACACTGCAAGATGTAGGAGACTTCCTTGGCCTGGAGGACACAGACACACACAGACACACAACACAAACACAAACACAACACAAACACAAACACAACACAACACAACACAACACAACACAACACAACACAACACAACACAACACAACACAACACAACACAGACACACACACACACACACACACACACACACACACACACACACACACACACACAAATACACACAAATACAAGAACCTCCACCCCACCCCAAACATCCCCCCTCCCCCCTACACACACACACACAGAGACAAACCATCCCCCTCTAACCGCTTGACCCTCTCTCACCTGGCTGTCCACATGCGAGCCATACGCTGCAGGGTGCAGGAGGCTGCCCGTGCCCGGAGGAAGGCCCTGCGGAGCAGGAAGACACGGACCCGGGTCTGGATGCACTTGGCCGCCTGTCCCTGCACCCTAGCTGCCTCCGCGTCCAGGTGCACCTCCATCGTCTCCTTCAGGAACACCTGCAACACCGGCCGGTGCCGCGGGGAAAGAGGTGTCGCGTGAGTTCGGGTGCTATTGGGCGGTAGTTCGTTTGACGGAGCTGTTCGGGGGTGAAGTTCGTTTGAGGGTGTGGCTGGGATGTAGTTCGTTTGAGGGTGAGACGGGCGCAATGGCCGAGTGGTTAAAGCTTTGGACTTTCAATCTAAGGGTCCCGGGTTCGAATCTCGGTAACGGCGCCTGGTGGGTAAAGGGTGGAGAATTTTCCCTATCTCCCAGGTCAACATATGGGCAGACCTGCTTGTGCCTGAACCCCCTTCGGGTGTATTCGCTTGCAGAAGAGCAATTACGCATGTTAAATATCCTGTAATTCATGTCAGCCGTAAAGAAATTGGTTTACTATTTTCCCTGGATCCACTTTTTTTTTTTTACAGGGCAACATGATATATCGGGGACTGGAATTTGTCTATTTTGTAAACATACACTAAGTTCTGAATGTGATGTGCTGCCGTGTAGTGCAGAGTTTTTGGCAGATGGTGTTATGAAGTTGTCCATGTATGCACTGTAAAGGCATCTAGTGACCGTCGACAGGCCACGGGTTTTTTGTACCGAGGTGCCAGGGACGGCACGGACTTCTGTGGAACGTGATGGTGGGACCATCCTGACGGACTGTCATCAGCACTCTGCCGAGTTTCGGGCAGACCACAGAAGGTGAACGTGATGGTGGGACCATCGAGACGTGCTGAAGTGAGGACCCAGGAGCTGGCAAGACGTCTCTGAAGAACATTCACGGCAGTGACGTGTTATATTTTCCCCCCACATGTATTCCAGTCCAGACCATTAGTAGCAGCTATATTTTTTTTCTTAATAATAAGTAAAAGGGTGTGTCTTAACAACGGTGCTGATTTTCATGTTTGGGGAGAATACGGTCTAATTTGGAGTGACAAGTGAATAGATAGCAGGCATACACATACAAGAAAACGCATTCATTCTTATTTACTTATCTCTGTCTATCTCAGTATCTGGCACTTTCTTTACAGTGGTGACTTTGACGTGGTTATCCCCCAAGGTTGAAATTTAGAAAAGTTAAAAGTGGACATTGAGCAATAAGGGATTCAGTTATAGATATTTCCTTTTCCAAAATCTTTTTGTGGTTGAATTGTTTCTATTTGCCACCTCCAGCTCTGTTTTGTGGTGCCTCGTTGAATATAGTAGGTTTCTGAGGTACCAAGGGCCCAGCATCTGTCCCTTTAGTAGTAGTAATATTTTTGTTTACTACTGTCTATTCTTATCAGGGTTCTACTGTCCTGTCTTCTGTCTGTCATTCTGGTAATCTTTTTAAGTGCGAGTAGAAAAAGCCACACCCTTCAGCTTGCTTGTGTACGTTTGTTTTGTTTTGTTTGTTTCCATACCTAACTTTCGTGATATAGCTGTTTATTTTTTATTTGAAAATAAATTTATTATTAATTTATTAATTGATTTATCATTATCACTTTTTTGTGACGTTGTACAAATTCAACATGGATGATGAAGTATTTAGTCGTCTTTTGAAGCAAGCAGAAACACATGGCTTGCAAGGAAGTGAGAGGGCTAAATATATCGAAGATGCACTGGAGAGAGATGAGAGACAAAAAGAAACAGAGACTAGAAATCTCAAGGAGGAAACAGAAGCTAGAATCAAGAGGCGGAATGAGAGGCGAGAAAGGAGGAAAGAGGAAGAGAAGCCAGACTGAAAGAAAAGGAAACAGACCTAGAACAGGGCAGGATCACGTTGGAGTGTCAGAAGCTCGAGTCAAAGTCAAGTGAAGCTGAAGAAACGGACCATGCACCTAAAATTAAATGAGGAAATGCATCAAGGTATCCCAAACTGCCCACCTTCAATAAAGAATAGAGATGACATAGACTCACTCATTTTTCGGTTTGAAACGTACGCTAAAACTTTGAACTGGACAGAAATGAATGGTCGATGCTTTGGGGTGCACATCTGTAGGGCAGTGCTCTTTGTATCACTCCATTTATACCACAGGCATGGTAGACTATGCAGTACTCAAAGATGCTCTTCTTACGAAGTTTCAGTACTCAAAGGATGGTTTTCGACAGAAGTTCTGCTTGTGCCGGCCTGAGAATGAAGGACCCTTCTCTGCATTGTTTTACTCGGTTGTCACATCTTTTCGACAGGTGGGTGGACTTAGTACACATTGATAAGTCCTACGAAGCTCTTCGTGACTTGGTTTTGTCGGAACAGTTTTTGTTGAGTGTCAGTAAAGACTTAGCTGTGTTTGTAAAGGAGAGAGTGCTGAAAGACACTGAAGCCATGGTCACGACTGCTGGACACTACAGGCTAGCCCACCCTGGGAAGAGCTTGGCTCGGTCAGCAGAGGTGGGTTTTGGTTTAGCAGCTGGACCGAGTCAAGGGCAGCATTTTCCAGGCCAACAGGGCTCATCTGACACAGGATCTCGGGGTTATCGAGGAGGCAGGACTCCCTTCCGCACACCCCAGAGAGGAGGACAAAGAAATCTGGTGCTGGATCCAAGACATGAACTCCAAACGGAAGAAAACACACCGGTTTGTTTTGAATGCAATGGTACTGGCCATTCTAAAAGGGAATGCCCAACTTAACTGAAACGCACTAAGGACGGACGTGCAGGCAGTCCTGGAACAAGACGTAAAGGTTCTCTACCCAACTCACCACACAACATTTCAGCAGTCGGGTTTTGGGAGGAAACACAGGAGAAGGAAGTACTTTTTTACAGTAATTTTTGCCAGTTGCGGAGGGGTCAGTCAACGGGTTTCAGGTGTCGGTTCTGCGGGATACTGGAGCCACGACTGCCGGCGTCAGGAGAGAGTTGGTACGACCAGATCAGTTTGTGGGCCGCACTCAGAAAGTTGTCTCTTTTGGAGGTAACGTGGAGGTTTTTCCCCTGGATAAGGTGGAGGTCGAGTCACCTTTCTTTTCTGGTCGGGTATTATGCTGTGTCATAGACAACCCGGTAGCAGATCACATTTTGGGAAACGTTGAAGGAGTCTCACCTGTTGCTGGACTTGTGCTTGGAAACACTGATCATCAGGTGGCTGCTGTTATGACACGGGCCCAAAGGAGAAACCGAAACAAGACACCAGTAGTTTTAGATGCTCCGTTTCAAGATCTTGCTGTCGACCCAGCGGAACTCCGTGAACTGCAGAAAACAGACGATTCTCTTCAGCATGTGAATGAGTTGGAGAGAGAGGGTGCATCTGTCAGCAGAGGAAAAGGGTCGTTTTCTTTTCTCCGTCAGAATGATATTCTGCCTCGGCGATTCTCCAAGAATAGGACCCATGTGGAGCAAGCGGTTGTGCCTTCGTCTCTTGGGGAAATCATACTGTTCGTGGCTCATGGACTAATGGAAGGTTACTGTGGGGTCCGGAAGACGTTAGGTAGAGTACATAATCGATTCTGGTGGCCAGATGTTACCCGGGATGTGAGGCAGATCGCCGTCCATTGACCTGCCTTCGGTCTGGAAGGTTCAAGATTTCCAAAATTATGCGCTGGGCGCTTGCTCTGCAAGAATACCACTTTTCTGCACGATCAGTGGAAGGAACTGAAAACCTGTGGGCTGATTGTCTCAGCAGAGCTGAATGAGATTCATTAAAAAGAGAGAGAGGGAAGTTACTCGCCAAGGTAATCCCAAAATGAAATTAAAACTGGAACAATATGGAGGGGAGTGTGCTCACCTTGGAGACGCCAATCTGGAAGTGGTCCTTGAAGGCGGGTCCCTGTGTGTGGAGGATCATGGCACACACGTCAGACTGCTGATGATGGGCCGCCACCTTCTGGCCCCGCAACAAGCACCGGTACCTGCATGTACACACACGCGCATACACGCACGCAAACACATAGACGCACGCACGCACGCACGCACGCACGCACACACACACACACAGTTAAACAGAATGCTAAAATCATGATTTCTGCTGTGAAACAAATATGCATACATACATATAAATATACATACGTACGTTCATACATACATACATTCATACACACATTACATACATACAATAACAGCCCCATAAAAAAGACTGACCACTGCACGTCATAGAGCGTCATATAAACACCCAGATTGCTAATGTATTATCATCATCCTCATTATCATACAAGAAAAGGACGACAGCCCCATATTATCAGTATTGTTATACCACAAAAGGACGACAGCCCCATATTATCAGTACTGTTATACCACAAAAGGACGACAGCACCATATTATCAGTATTGTTATACCACAAAAGGACGACAGCCCCATATCAGTACTGTTATACCACAAAAGGACGACAGGCCCATATCAGTATTGTTATACCACAAAAGGACGACAGCACCATATTATCAGTATTGTTATACCACAAAAGGACGACAGCCCCATATTATTAGTACTGTTGTACCACAAAAGGACGACAGCCCCATATTATTAGTACTGTTGTACCACAAAAGGACGACAGCTCAATATTATCAGTACTGTTATACCACAAAAGGACGACAGGCCCATATTATCAGTATTGTTATACCACAAAAGGACGACAGGCCCATATTATCAGTACTGTTATACCACAAAAGGACGACAGGCCCATATTATCAGTATTGTTATATCACAAAAGGACGACAGGCCCATATTATCAGTATTGTTATACCACAAAAGGACGACAGGCCCATATTATCAGTATTGTTATACCACAAAAGGACGACAGCCCCATATTATTAGTATTGTTATACCACAAAAGGATAACAGCCCCATATTATCAGTATTGTTATACCACAAAAGGACGACAGCCCCATATTATCAGTACTGTTATACCACAAAAGGACGACAGCCCCATATTATCAGTATTGTTATTCCACAAAAGGACGACAGCCCCATATTATCAGTATTGTTATACCACAAAAGGATGACAGCCCCATATTATCAGTACTGTTATACCACAAAAGGAAGACAGCACCATATTATCAGTATTGTTATATCACAAAAGGACGACAGGCCCATATCAGTACTGTTATACCACAAAAGGACGACAGCCCCATTTTATCAGTATTGTTATTCCACAAAAGGACGACAGCCCCATATTATCAGTACTGTTATACCACAAAAGGACGACAGCACCATATTATCAGTATTGTTATACCACAAAAGGACGACAGCCCCATATTATCAGTATTGTTATACCACAAAAGGATGACAGCCCCATATTATCAGTACTGTTATACCACAAAAGGAAGACAGCACCATATTATCAGTATTGTTATATCACAAAAGGACGACAGGCCCATATCAGTACTGTTATACCACAAAAGGACGACAGCCCCATTTTATCAGTATTGTTATTCCACAAAAGGACGACAGCCCCATATTATCAGTATTGTTATACCACAAAAGGACAACAGCCCCATATTATCAGTACTGTTATACCACAAAAGGAAGACAGCACCATATTATCAGTATTTGTACACCACAAAAGGACGACAGCCCCATATTATCAGTATTGTTATACCACAAAAGGATGACAGGCTCATATTACCAGTATTGTTATACCACAAAAGGACAACAACCCCATATTATCAGTATTGTTATACCACAAAAGGACGACAGGTCCATATTATCAGTATTGTTATACCACAAAAGGACGACAGCCCCATATTATCAGTACTGTTATACCACAAAAGGACAACAACCCCATATTATCAGTATTGTTATACCACAAAAGGACGACAGCCCCATATTATCAGTATTGTTATACCACAAAAGGACGACAGCCCCATATTATCAGTACTGTTATACCACAAAAGGACGACAGGCCCATATTATCAGTACTGTTATACCACAAAAGGACGACAGCCCCATATTATCAGTATTGTTATACCACAAAAGGACGACAGCCCCATATTATCAGTATTGTTATACCACAAAAGGATGACAGCCCCATATTATCAGTATTGTTATTCGACAAAAGGACGACAGGCCCATATTATCAGTACTGTTATACTACAAAAGGACGACAGCCCCATATTATCAGTATTGTTATACTACAAAAGGACGACAGCCCCATATTATCAGTATTGTTATACCACAAAAGGACAACCACCCCATATTATCAGTATTGTTATACCACAAAAGGACGACAGCCCCATATTATCAGTATTGTTATACCATAAAAGGACGACAGCACCATATTATCAGTACTGTTATACCACAAAAGGACGACAGGCCCATATTATCAGTATTGTTATACCACAAAAGGACGACAGGCCCATATTATCAGTATTGTTATACCACAAAAGGACGACAGCACCATATTATCAGTATTGTTATACCACAAAAGGACGACAGCCCCATATTATCAGTATTGTTATACCACAAAAGGACGACAGCCCCATATTATCAGTATTGTTATACCACAAAAGGACGACAGCCCCATATTATCAGTATTGTTATACCACAAAAGGACGACAGCCCCATATTATCAGTATTGTTATACCACAAAAGGACGACAGGCCCATATCAGTACTGTTATACCACAAAAGGACGACAGGCCCATATCAGTACTGTTATACCACAAAAGGACGGCAGCACCATATTATCAGTATTGTTATACCACAAAAGGACGACAGGCCCATATTATCAGTATTGTTATACCACAAAAGGACGACAGCCCCATATTATCAGTACTGTTATACCACAAAAGGACGACAGGCCCATATTATCAGTACTGTTATACCACAAAAGGACGACAGGCCCATATTATCAGTATTGTTATACCACAAAAGGACGACAGCCCCATATTATTAGTATTGTTATACCACAAAAGGACAACAGCCCCATATTATCAGTATTGTTATACCACAAAAGGACGACAGGCCCATATTATCAGTATTGTTATACCACAAAAGGACGACAGCCCCATATTATCAGTATTGTTATACCACAAAAGGACGACAGGCCCATATTATCAGTATTGTTATACCACAAAAGGATGACAGCCCCATATTACCAGTATTGTTATACCACAAAAGGACGACAGCCCCATATTATCAGTATTGTTATACCACAAAAGGACGACAGGCCCATATTATCAGTATTGTTATACCACAAAAGGATGACAGCCCCATATTATCAGTATTGTTATTCGACAAAAGGACGACAGCCCCATATTATCAGTATTGTTATACCACAAAAGGACGACAGCCCCATATTATCAGTATTGTTATACCACAAAAGGACGACAGGCCCATATTATCAGTATTGTTATACCACAAAAGGACGACAGCACCATATTATCAGTTTTAATATGAGGAGTATTATTATACCACAAAAGGACGACAGCCCAATATTATCAGTATTATTACACCACAAAAGAACGACAGCCCCTAGCACCCCCCACCCCCACCCCACCCCACCCCCGCACAACCCCCTGACCTCTGCAGGAAGGCGGGGTGGCGGACACGGACGGGGTAGCCCATCCGCCGGATCCGGATGGTGTCCAGCATGCCGGTGTAGCGAAGCTGGGCCATCACCACGTCCTTCTCGAACAGCATGGCTGTCTTGCGGCTGTTGGGCTTCACGCAGCGCACAAAGTACGGGTGGCACCTGCGGAGATGCAAAGATGGAATAGTTAGGTTGGCAGGTATGTAGTCAGGTAGGTAGACAGAGAAATAGACAGACAATAAATAGATATATACACAGATAGATAAAATACATACATACATATACATACATACATACATCTTTATGATAGAAAAACAAATTAAGTCGCAGGCAGAAAAAAATACACACAAAAAAAAGGTGGCGCTCTCAGTGTAGCGACGCGCTCTCCCTGGGGAGAGCAGCCCGAATTTCACACTTTTTTATGACAAAAAAGAGTAATATAAATACAATACAATATATACATACATACATACAAATAGTCGCCGGCGACAATCCCTATAGCCGCGACAATACATGCCACAACATGCCTTACTTTCGCACAAAAACCCAAGGTGCTTATCAAGCTTCCAGAGTCTATCCTAGGTTTGCGTAAAACATTAACATGGAAATGAAAGAAGATAAAAAAACAACAACAACAAAAAAAAAAAGCATTAACAGATACAGGAGGGACTCGTTGAAGCTAGCGGACACACACACACACACACACACACACACACACACACACACACACACACACACACACACACCTGGACATGGTGTCGATGAGGGACAGGAGAGACTCGTTGAAGCTGGCGGCCACAGTGGGGGTGCGGGGCTTGGCCATCACGTAGCGCCCCGTCGTCTTGCTCAGCGTCTTCGTCACCACCTTGTCCCTCAGCTCCGTGAACATCTCCGCCATGATCTGGTTACAGACATGAACATCTCCAGCCATGATCTGGTTACAGACATGAAACATCTCCAGCCATGATCTGGTTACAGACATGAAACATCTCCGTCATGATCTGGTTACAGACATCAAACATCTCCAGCCATGATCTGGTTACAGACATCAAACATCTCCAGCCAAGATCTGGTTACAGACATGAAATATCCGCCATGATCTGGTTACAGACATGAACATCTCCAGCCATGATCTAGTTACAGACATGAAACATCTCAAGCATGATCTGGTTACAGACATGAAACATCTCCAGCCATGATCTGGTAAGGACATGAACATCTCCGCCATGATCTGGTTACAGACATGAAATATCCGCCATGAACTGGCTACAGACATGAACATCTCCGCCATGATCTGGTTACAGACATGAACATCTCCAGCCATGATCTGGTTACAGACATGAAATATCCGCCATGATCTGGTTACAGACATGAAACATCTCCAGCCATGATCTGGTCACAGACATGAAACATCTCAGCCATGGTCTGGTTAAAGACATGAAACATCTCAGCCATGATCTGGTTATAGACACGAAGCATCTCAAGCCATGATCTGGTTACAGACATGAACATCTCCAGCCATGACCTGGTAAAGACATCAAACATCTCCAGCCATGATCTGGTTACAGACATGAAACATCTCCAGCCATGATCTGGTTAGACATGAACATCTCCAGCCATGATCTGGTTAGACATGAATATCTCCAGCCATGATCTGGTTACAGACATGAAACATCTCCAGCCATGATCTGGTTAGACATGAATATCTCCAGCCATGATCTGGTTACAGACATGAAACATCTCCAGCCATGATCTGGTTAGACATGAATATCTCCAGCCATGATCTGGTTAGACATGAATATCTCCGCCATGATCTGGTTACAGACATGCAACATCTCCAGCCATGATCTGGTTACAGACATGAAACATCTCCAGCCATGATCTGGTTAGACATGAATATCTCCAGCCATGATCTGGTTACAGACATGCAACATCTCCAGCCATGATCTGGTTACAGACATGCAACATCTCCAGCCATGATCTGGTTACAGACATGAACATCTCCAGCCATGATCTGGTTACAGACATGAATATCTCCAGCCATGATCTGGTTACAGACATGCAACATCTCCAGCCATGATCTGGTTAGACATGAATATCTCCAGCCATGATCTGGTTAGACATGAATATCTCCAGCCATGATCTGGTTAGACATGAAACATCTCCAGCCATGATCTGGTTACAGATGAACAGGGAACAAGTCAAGTCAGTGGTGGTGGGTGGGAGTGGGATGAGGTGGTGAGTGTCCATGCAGTGTGGTGTGTTGTGTGTGTGTGTGTGCACGCGCGCGCGTGTGCGAGTAGGTGGGTGGGTGTGCATGCAATGGTGTGTGTGTGTGTGTGTGTGTGTGTGTGTGTGTGTGTGTGTGTGTGTGTGTGTGTGTGTGTGCGTGCGTGCGCATGTGCGTGCGTGTGCATGTGCGTGTGTGTGTGTGTGTGTGTGTGTGAATGCATGTTCCTCTCTCTCTCTCTCTCTCTCTCTCGGAAATGACGCGATGTGTTCTTCAGATTGTTTACGTCGTTTTTCCCTCATTGTCATGGAACGTGAATGCTTTACGCTGTAAGTCGTTATTTCCTGACTTTCTTTCCGATATTTCAACCTTTGATTTCGTATGTCTCGTTGAAACTTTTGAAGACAGTTGTGCAACTGATCTGTTTTCTGGGTTCAGAATGTATGGGAAACCTGCTGTTAAGTTCACAAAAACAAGGGAGGAAAGCTGGTGGAATAATTTATTTAAAAATGTGTTATACCCACTTATTCGTCAATTGAAAACAAGATAAGAAAATACATGTGCATTTCTTATTAATAAACGGTTATTTGGTGTAATGAATGATATTCTTTATGTATGTGTTTATGTTCCACCAGAAGGGTCTCCATTCTACACTCGCCAAGGAATATCGCTACTTGAAGACTGTTTGACTGACTTATTATTAACACTAGGTGATTTTCATATAATCCTTTGTGGTGATTTGAATAACAATTCTCTGGATCTCTTTCTAAAAAAAAAAATGATAGTCAAATACAACCCATTGTACAATATAGCTCTGAGTTCTGGGGTCTAGACAGTAAAGCCATTGTACACTGTAAGTCTGCATTTGTTTGCGTTCAAAAAATTTCTTGGAGTTAATATGAGAGCACCAAATGATCTAATATATGGAGAGACAGATAGATATATGTAAATATATATGTAAATATGCGCGCACGTACAGACACTAGCGCATGCCTGCACGAAAAACACATGGGGAGAAAGAAGAGAGATTAACAATAGACAGAACGAGCGATACAACAGCCTCTTCGATCCACACACACACACACACACACACACACACACACACACACACACACAGAGAGAGAGAGAGAGAGAGAGAGAGAGAGAGAGAGAAGACACTAAAAAAAAAAACAAACCCAAAACAACCGTCTCACGGTACCAAAAGCAAATGAACAAATAAATGTAGTCACCTTGTTCTGGCTCTCACACAGGAGTTCCACCACATCACTCCGAAGTGTATCTTTGTTCTTCTCCAGGAAATGCAGCACCTTCAACAAAATAATTGTATGTACCTAAGCATTTAGTACGTCTTCCGTAATAATGTACACTCTCTGGAAACGGAATATTTCATGTTTGTACAGTGGCAGCACTTTCATTTACGTAGCTAACTTATGAACAACTTCTCTTTCTTTTTTTTTTTAAGACAATCGCGTCACACGACAGATAACATAAAACTGAGAACTTACGACAGTCTAACACCACAAACAAGAACAGATATATTTATATAGCGCTGAATCTAGTGCAGAGACAAAGCAGACAGCTTTCACACCCGATTTTTCCAGACAAATCACAGCCTTTTCACACCAAACTTTCACTTCTGCGCATGATTCTGAATCAAACAAATCAAATACATACAAACCAACACGCTTTCACACCGAACTCTCAAACACATGCATAACTCTGAAACCAAACAAATCAAACAAACACATACAGACAAATCACAGCCTTTTCACACCAAACTTTCGCTTCCATGCATGACTCTGAATCAAACAAATCCAACACATATACAAACCAAAGCGCCGTCACACCCTGCTTACCAAACCCATGCATGACTCAAACAATCCCAACCACTTGCGGACAAATCACAGCGCTTTCACACGCAACTTTCAAACCTATACATGACCCTAAATCAATCAAATCAAACACTTACAGACAAGTCAAAGCGCTTTCACGCCCGAAGTTCACACGCCGTCATGCATGACTAAATCAAAGAAATCAAATGAATCATTCAAATCAAACATATACAGACAAATCAAAGCGGCTTTGACACCCCACTTTGTATTTGTATTTGTATTTCTTTTTATCACAACAGATTTCTCTGTGTGAAATTCGGGCTGCTCTCCCCGGGGAGAGCGCGTCGCTACACTACAGCGCCACCCATTTTTTTTTTTTTGTATTTTTTCCTGCATGCAGTTTTATTTGTTTTTCCTATCGAAGTGGATTTTTCTTCATAATTTTGCCAGGAACAACACTTTTGTTGCCGTGGGTTCTTTTACGTGCGCTAAGTGCATGCTGCACACGGGACCTCGGTTTATCGTCTCATCCGAATGACTAGCGTCCAGACCACCACTCCAGGTCTAGTGGAGGGGGAGAAAATATCGGCGGCTGAGCCGTGATTCGAACCAGCGCGCTCAGATTCTCTCGCTTCCTAGGCGGACGCGTTACCTCTAGGCCATCACTTCACTCACGCCTATGCAAGACTCTGAAGCAAACAAATCAAACAGATAAACTCACAGCGCCCTCACACCCGACTATCACACGGAGTCCACCAGAACACAAGTCATAATCACTTATCAGACTCACGTTGTACTTGATCCTCCCTGCGTAGTGGACGATGCAGAACTCGGGGTCCGACATCCGAGGTTTCTCGTACAGCGGGTTGTTGCTGTGGTGGAAATGGCACTTCTCCAGGAACGACTGGTCCCTGGACTGTAGGTGAAGGAGGAGCTGTTAATGTTCTCTCCTGAATTACACACACGCGCGCACACACGCACGCTAGAACACACACACACACACACACTAATACACACACACACAAACACACACACACCTGCACACATATACATATATCCCTCCCACCCACCCATCCACCTACCCACAACCCCGCCCCATGCACACAACACACACCTACCCACATCACCCACACCCACACCGACACACACACAGAACATACATTCACA